>NW_026440334.1:0-64793 GCF_025698485.1 Gossypium arboreum
TTTCTTCACGACTATTTCTTTCATTATTCACTTGGACCATATTTGGACAAGTTTATAATCCATTTATCAAAAATTTGTTTTCTTATGACAAACTTTCTATTTAGCAATTAAATTTGAATCAACACCTCCTTCCTAGGATGATGTAATACAATGCAATTAGAAACAAAAAACAAAACACGTTAGTGAGAATAAATAACAAATAAAGCAATTCGAGTGACCACTAGGGGTTCGAGTGGCTCTACCTAGGGTGGGCTCTAGGTCTCTCTATATGTGGTTTGGTTCTAGAGTAAGGGTCCTGAACCGGATTCCTCGATCCTCACCCATTATAGGCTCATCAGACCGAGTTCATTCGGGAATACATTTCCTTATGCCCATGCGAGGTGAAAACCTCACGAAGACATAAGTACAGATGTATTAGCGATCCCAGCCCATGCGAGGTGAAAACCTCACAAAGCATAGTTTCTCACTCCCACTTAAAAGGTGTGACCACAACGGTCATGCAATGCAATGCAATGCAATGCAAAAGTATTCTATAGGACTTGAACCAAAACAAATGAAGTAAAAGGATCATCTGTTAAAAACCAAATTTTAAATTTTCGACAAAAGGACGAAAATAATCAATTTTGTGTCTTGACTCTCTTATTGTCCCCATGGAGTTGCCAAGTCTGAAACCATTTTTTTTAAAATTTAAAATGATGGATCGACTTTTGGAAAGCGAAAATGGAGTCGCCACCAATCTTTTTTGTTTAGGTGTGATCGGATCACCTAGAAATTTGGGTTGTTTTAATAAAACATTTTGGTTTATTGAAACAATGATTTTGGTCTCTAAAATATGAGAAAATAGGCTCGGAGTGTTCACTATGAGGAAGGGTTAGCACCTTCACTACGCCCAAAGTTGGTACCAAATCGATTAAATATTGTCCTTATGTCTAAAATTGAAATGTTTTTAAATGTGGTTCTTTTTAATAACATTTGAATAACTGAGTTGGTTACCAAAAATCTTCCTTTTCGACATCGAAAATTTATAATTATAAAATCATAAAAGGATGCTCAACTATTTAGTCCAACGAAAAATAAACCAAATAGTAGGGCATGATTCCTCAATTTCCAAACATTGACCATTGCCTCACCTTGGAAAATACAAGTGAAATTCGGAGATATTCGATTATTTTGGACAAACTTGAGATTACTGACCAAGACGATAGGGTACTATTCCCGAACGCCAAACATCGAACACTTCTTTCATTTTAAAGGGTTCTTAGAAAACATGAATGAAATTTAAGGAATCTTGATTGTTTAGAACAAATGAAAAGCGCAACCCAACACGATGGGCACGATCCTCAAATCGCCAAACATCGAACATCCTTTGTATTGAAAGGTTTTTAATAAACATGAGTGAAAACCTAAAGGAATATTCGATTATTTTGAGCAAACGAAAATTGCAACCCAACACGTTAGGGCACTATTCCGCAATTGCCAAATATTGAATCTCGTCTTCATGATAAATAAAATATAATAAGTATAATAAACTATATTTAAAATTATTATAAAATATGTATATAAAAAGAAATAGTAGAAAAAAATGATTATTAGTAAAACAAAAATAATATAACAAGTAATGTGATACATATAATGACAATTTGTACATAAAATAGTTAGTTTTATTTTAAATAAATAAATATATATATATATAAGCATATAACAAATATATAAATAAATAAATAAAATAATAATGTGAAACTTAACTCCAATTGATTAAATTAGATGAAAAGAAATAAGAAATAATGAAAATGATATAATAAGTATAATAAATAATAGTGTAGAAAAATAGTATAATAAATAATAGGAAAATAATTTAAAAATGATAGTAAAAAAGTAATAATAGATTAATAATAATACCAAAAAAATTTGTGATAAAAGTGTCTAAAATAAATAAAATAGGGCTTAATTGAATTAAAAATAAAATTCGGGTGAAAACAGAATAAAAGGATACAAGGGACCAAAATGCACACGTGGGTATGGAGGGAGGGTCGGCGCAAATTTCGGGTAATTTGAAAGCATTTAAAAAAAAAAAAAAGGACTTGACTGAACGTAGGCACCCAGGATAGGGACTAATCGCAAAATTTCCCATTTAAAAGAAATGTGCACATTTCTATCCCTTGAATGCACGGTCAACTTT
The DNA here is from genome assembly GCF_025698485.1 of Gossypium arboreum. NCBI lineage: Eukaryota > Viridiplantae > Streptophyta > Magnoliopsida > Malvales > Malvaceae > Gossypium > Gossypium arboreum. Next base: position 2,180 of record NW_026440334.1, read on the forward strand.
TCCCCTTCCCCAGGCTCTACTTTTGAGGGGAAAAAAACAAATGAAGCCTACTTTTTTATTTTTTTATTTTTATAACATTGAACACCCCTTTTTGAAAACTAAAAAAGATAATAAAAAAAATTACCCATCACCTCTCTTATTTTCCTTAAAGAAAAACAGAAAAGCTCCCAAATTTTCTCTTAGGCCTCACGCCACCCTCATCGGAGATCGGCGAGCCGAGGTCGCTAGTTCGTCGGTAAGTCCCTCTCTCCTCTCTTGTTTTTAAAAAAACCGTTTTAAAAAAATTGAAAAGAAAACAGAACAAACGAAATCCAAATCAAGAGAAAATTCCAAAAAAAAGAAAAATCACCTTTCAAAACTTAGTTCGATTCTTGATTTACTCTTGAACTTTGTATTATCTCCGAAAAATATGTATATATATATATCCCCCCAAAATACAATCGATTTCTCTCTAAAAATCCCCCCTAAAATACAATCCCTTCTCCCTTCGAAATATCAAAAAAAAAATCCCCACTAAAATACAATCGATTCTCTTCTAAAATCCCCCATTACAAATGATAGATTTTGGCTTTTTAAAGCCGATCTACAAAACATTCATCTCCTATTTTTTTTGTTTTCGTTCTTTTATTTATTCTTTCCCCATCCCTCGCTGCTTTCTCTTGCTATTGTTTTTGTCTCTGTGCAGGTGTGTCGGTGTGGGTGGTGCTGATGCAAGGGAGGTAATGGGGCGGAATCTTGGGGACAGAGGAGGCTGCTAGTTTTTCTTTTTTGTTTGCTGAAAATTAGTTAAGGTTGTGGGCTGATTGGGCTTTTAGGGTTTTAATTTTTGGGGCTGTAATTGGGTTGGATAGGTTTGGATTTTGGGTCATGGACTATTAATTATTTTATCTTGGTTAATGGTTTATGGGCCCGGCAAAATTTGGGTTCTACAATTACAACGTTATTTTTTTGCTACATGGCTACCAAGTGAGTATTTTTTATTTCAAAATATCACACCAACAAATTTAACAAAAAAAAGGTTAAAGGTGTTAACAATTGGACTTGAATTTTAAAATTTGAAAAGTAAAGGAATAAATTCCTAGAAAACAAAAGTGCAGAGACTAAATTTTAAATTTATGAAGAGTACAGAAACTTATGACATATTTTAACCTAATTTTTATTGAAATTTTAAAAGAAAAAGGTTTAAAATCTGTTGTTGTTCCAGATTTAAAGTATTTTCTGGTTGATTTTTTATCATTAGAAAATCAAGCAATTTGATGATTATTCTGGATGGAACGAACTACAAATTCAAGAGGTTGGAGAGACAACTATGATTCATTTTTTCAACATAAATGTAGCCATCCTTAAATAGTGGCATCCGGCTGGTCTAAAATTTAAATGGTTTAAATATACTAAGTCTATATATTATTTTAAAATTTAGTCCCACAAATCATTATAAGACGAACGTCGATATCAAGCAATCCGAGATAATCAAACGAAGATAGCAAAAACCATCGTAGCAGCATGGACAACCATAAAAAACATCGACTAGCACAAGACCATCCTTGAAACAAATATTGGCTTATAAAAGTTGTATAAGCGGTGGGATTCATGTTTATGATGAGCCTTGAGATTTGTTATTACTACTTGGTTTAGGAGTAAGGAGTTTTATTTGTACGTGTTAAGTGTTCGGCATTTGGTCTTGGTGTGTTTGGAGTTGTATTAGGTTCGTTTTGTTTCGGGATTATGTTAGCTTGAATTTTGGCATTTTCTAGTGTTTTGCTCTAATCTCATCAACTTTATGCAAGCTTTGTAACCTTTGGGATATAAATAAAATTTTTATTTAACCAAACACAAATACCTAATTTACTTTATTTCCTTTAATATTAGAAACATAAATACATCTGAAAACACACCTTAAGACCACAGTGGATTAACTAAGCATCACCTTTACCTCCAATAGAAACAAATCTAGCATTCTCATCCAACAAAAACCATCAAAAAACAAAAAGCATAGTTCCCATAAAACTACCATCAAAAACAAAAAGCATCAACTTTTATTAATACAGAAGAGACACGTAATAAAACAAGGAGCTCACTTTTCTGGTTTTGGATTTGGGAATTAAATCTGATAATGAGCCTTCATTAAGTTTTATTAATACAAAAGAGACAATACGTAATACACGCTTAAACAACTGGAGCTACTTGAATTTAAAGCAACATAACCAACACTAAAAGACAACGACAACGGACGCAAACACAAACACAATCCCAGTGACACTAGACAGCTCTAAAACTCCAGCACATGCCAAGAGATTGAAGAGCACCATAAAACAAAACACTGACAAATAATTATTTGTTTTACAAATCAGCTGACAACTTGAGGATAAGACAATAATCTTCTGAATGTCACTTTTCAAAAGTGAGTTCATGTTCATTTCAACCTTAAATTCTTGATCAAATTGGGATTGAATCTATCAGCAAAGCAGTGATGCTAGTTTTCGCTGACTCCCCAACTTCCGTATAAGCATCTTCGCCCGTGTAAAGGAGATCAATGACCCTTGCAAGGTTTAGAATTCGATTAAGAGCCGATGTTGGTGCTGCTGTTGGTTTCAAGAACTCTTCATTTATATCCTTCCAAGCATTGTTTATTTGCTTGTATAACTCATCGTATGCCTCTTCCATTGACACCCCATATTGTTTCATGTAACACTCCACTGCCGAGGAAACATGTCCTCTCTCTTGCTCAACCTACAATAAACATAAACTAATTTGGGCTAACGTAGAGCTGTCCATGGTTATATCAAACCAAATCAAACTCACATAATAAAAATAAACAAATAAATTATTGTACCTTGTGGCCAACAATATCACTCATCAGCCTACAAATAATGCTTGAAGCTCTGATAATCTTAGGGTCATTAAATGCCCAATTGAATGTCTCTTTTGTTATGCTCTCTTCCATGCCAACAAAAGATGAAATCGTAATAAGCCAATAACCACAAGAAACTAATGCAATCGGCATATACTCCTCCATTGTTGGTATGTAATTTTCATGCAACCATTTGGCCTCAACAAAGTAAACTTGAGATTGTCGTTTCATCTATTAACAAAAAAAAAAAGAAATAAAAAGTTATCAAAAACCAACTAATGTAGCTGATTAATATTGCAAAATAAGAATTTTTTTCAAGAAAAAAAATGTAAAGATCATATATACTGCTTCTATGGCGAATTGGACTCGATATGATTTTCCTTCTTTGGACATCAAATCTTCCATATCTTTATAAACATTTAAGGTTTCACTATACCACAATTTCATGTAGTCTGGAAGTAGATCAATGCAGTTGGTATCCCACCTACAATATATCATTCATGCAAATGGTCAATTTTCTCTATTATTCAATAAAAAAACATTTACTTCTAATTATTTGAAGTAAAGGTGGAAATATGTTTTGAATGACCTTTGGATTGCTTTTGTAAAGATTTCAAGTTCTTCATATGTGCCATATGCATCATAAATATCATCCAAAATTGATAGGAGGCATGTCACTTTGGTCACAAAAGCTCTAGCAACGGCATAATGGGGTTCAAAGTATGCACCCATCATCCAGAAATAACATTCCACCAATCTATCTCTTACAAAAGGAAAATTGGTCGCAACATCTAACCTTTCCACCACCTAAAACAAGAAAGAAGAAGAAATTATGATACATATATATTATTAGTAGACCTGTGTAATAGCTAGGCTATGAATACAGGTTTTATTTGTTGATTTATGGAAACCTCTTAGCACTATCGATTACCTTTTATCTTGTTTATCTCCATCTTGTGTAAATGTTGTAAGATTTTGAAATCTAACCCAAAATTTCATCAAATTTTCATCTTGGGTACCGTATGCCTCATATATGGAAATGTAGCTCCTAGCAATCAACCTTGGCACACTCTTGCGAAGGGGTCGCTTTAGAGCATTAGCAATTTGTGCGGAGAGGATAGTCTACCGTAGTTTCTGCCAACTTCAGATGAAATTTAGTGAAGGAAAGGGCTTCTTCTAATATATTTTCCCCATGTAGTTGAAAGTGTGCAGCTTCATATAATTCTAGCATGCCTTTCACATCACCAATTAAAGATTCTTTGAAATTTCCTTTCTCATCTTTGAATTTGTTAAATGTCTCTGCTTAATCATCAAACAAATTTGAGACGTTATTTTCTAAGTTACAATTTGCAAATTTAAAAATTATTTATGGAAGGATTCGAACTTTAAAATCTAATCACCTTTTAATTCAATTATATCTCCGAAATCAAATTTGTATTCGATAATAAAATTGGTTCATTCAATATTACAATAACTTTAAATCTAATGTTTGGTTCAATTAGTTCATACAATCTAATATTTAAAATATCAAGTTGAATATTGAATAATAACTTTAAATCTAATGCTTGGTCGAATTAATTCATACAATCTAATATTTAAAATATCAAGTTGAGTCAAAATGGTGAGTTGGATTCAACAATTTCAATCCATACACTGGTTAAACCAATTGATTATATTAAAATTTTTCAATATAAAATAAGTATTAAATATAATAACCATACCACAGTGAACATCGAAACCATGCTCTCTTAGCAGGCGAAATCGGACAGCAGTAGTGTAAAGATCATCACCATCAATCTCAGTATGATTGCAATGATGATGGTATATAATTTGCAAGGCCTCTTCTATCTCTTTCTCGAAATGGTAAGCCACACCTAAGCGTTGGGCTGCATCAATTATATGGAACTTTTGGGACGATTTATCCATATTTGCCACTAACATTCTCCTCACCTCTTGCTTCAATTCTTCATACTTTTGTTGAGTTCCAGCATCCATTTCCTATTCAAATCAAAAGCTTTACATTAATTTTAAATTATTCACATGCATGTATCCGACACATTGAAATGAGAACAGATGTATGTCTCTTCAATTACCAAAATAGTTTTTAAAAATTGAATACATTTGTATGAAACACATATTAGCACTTACATCAAATATAGGTATATGATGCCACACAAACACAAATTAAAAGTGATTATCATAAGTCCGAACATACCATTTCAGAAGTAGAAGAGAAAATGTCCCCCAAAAGTTAGGTCTAAATTTGGCCAAATGACGATTTTCCTTGGACGTGTTAACATCATGAGATGGAACAAGATTCGAAGAAATTTGAGAAGACATTTTTGTTTAGTATGGTGAAAGCTGGTTTGAGTTTTGTGTGATCCAAATGCTTTTATGAGCAGCTTGTATTTATAGGCACCATCCTTTGAGTTCTTTCACCTTCCTGCATATTGATTTTAGATTTCTAGATGACTTGTTGATTTTCCTTTCCAAGTTGATGACTTGTTTGTTTTGGTTCTATGTAATATTCTTTTACATTATTTATTACGAAGTTAGACTTATTAAGTTCAATGAGAAGATTTTCAACATTTAAAAGTTTTAGGTTTTATTCAACATTGATGATGTAATTTATTTATTGCGTATAAAACTTATGTACCATCATTATATTTAAATATAATATTTTTTGAGGGAAAAAACAAGGGTTTTACTAACTAAAGTCATTAATCAGCAATTACACACTGTCTTCACGTGGTTTTAATAAAAAATATCGCTTTCAAATTGCACGACACCGTCTTCACGTGATTTTAATGGAAAATATCGCCTTCAATTTGCATTAAACGGATAATGTTTGTTGGAATAATTTAACTTTACTTAAAATATTAATTTTTTGGGAAAATGTTGAAACCTCTATATGCCGGAAAAAAACATAACAAAAAATAGATAGAATTTGAAAAACTTAAATCAATAATTAAAATTAAAAAATGATAAAAAAAAAAATCATATCTGAGTTGAAAAAACACATTGTCGAAGCGTGTGAAAAGTAAAATTATTGTCTTGAAAAATCACACTAAGTTCAATTCCGGAAGAGAGGTAGATCACGAAGATCACTTAAATACCAAGTCTTTCCTAGCGGAATATCCCTCTATTAAATTTAATAGCACAATAAATCACTACAATCACATTCACAAAATATGCAAAATAAATAATAAAGAACACGGAATTTTAACGAGGTTCAACAAATTTTGCCTACGTCCTCGGGCACTACCAAATATATTTCACTCCAAAAATTATAAGTGAAATTTACAAATAGAGAGAGAATAATGCCTTAAGTAGAGAATGACAATTATGGGATGAAGAAAGTAAGAAATGGTTAGGCCTATTTATAGTTGAGGTTCAAGGATCAACTTGCAATGTCCCTATACAATTAGGGACCAAAATTGCAATTATCCCATGCCAACTTTTAACCCAACTTGCCAACCAATATTACTTTCTACTTTGTGCCCACCCATTTTGACTTTTCAAACAAATGGGTGGGTTCAATAATCTCCACCTTGAAGATTTGATTAGGATAATCTTATCTTCACACAATTCTTTGCCTTTGACAACAATACTTGATAGTGCCTTCTTCAACTGTTAAACTTGAGGATATTAATCAAGTTCAAACAATGTTCGAACTTGGTTGCTTTACCACCTTGGTCATCATATCTGCGGGATTATCTGCAGTCTTGATCTTCCGAAGACAAATTTTTCCCTCTTCAATAATTTCCACAAAATGGAATCGTCGTCGATATGCTTTGTCGTGCATGATAGACTTGATTCTTTGCTAAATGAATAGCACTTTGACTATCACAATACCGTTAATATGCTCCTAACCAACAAGGTTTTAGCCATACCTTGTAACCAAATAGCCTCCTTTCGCCTCATTACAGCCATGTACTCGGCCGTGGTTGACAACAATAAGCTGTAGTGTAGACTTCCAACTTATTGGTCCTCCAGCAAGTGTAAACACATAACCGGTGGTTGATCTTCGCTTGTCCAAATCACCGCATAGTCAATCAACGTACCAATAACACCTTTACCAAGTGTATTATCCCTTGAACAAGTAATCCAACATCCACGGTCTTCAATATACCGTAGAATCCATTTCCACTTACCAATGTCCTTTTCAGGATTATGCATATACCGCTCACTATACTAACTGTGAAATGTCGGGTCTTGTACACACCATTGCATACATCAAGCTACCTTTGCATTAGAATACGGAACTTGCAACATGTATTCTCGTTCCGTATCGTCGAAGGAGATAGTTGTGCGAAAGCTTGAAATGAGAAGCCAGGTACTTACGGTTTTGTCGCTCGTTTATGCCAAACTGTAAGTACCTTTTTCAAATCGCTTCGAGACAAGCTAACTCTATCATGAGCTCTATCTCCCATATTTCCATGCCGAGAATCTTTTAGCTTCTCCTAGATCTTTCATATCAAACTTGAGATTGAGTTGAGTCTTCAATCTTTCAATCTAAACTTTGCTCTTAGATGCTATTAGCATATCATCAACATATAAGAGCAAGTATATGAAAGTTCCTCCTTGTAGCTTCGAAAATACACGCAATGATCAAATTTACTTCTTGCGTCCTTTGCCCTTTCATGAACTGATCAAATCGCTTACCCTTGCCTCGGAGATTGCTTCAATCCATAAAGCGACTTTGTCGGTTTGCAAACCAATTTTATTTTCCAGCAACCTTGAATCCATCCGTGAGTCATATAGATTTCCTCTTTCAAATCACCGTAAAAGCGGTCTTCACATCAAGCTAAACTAGTTCAAGATCATATTGCAACCAAGGCTAGCAAAATCCGAATAGAGGAATGCTTCTCCGGAGAAAACACTTCATTGTAGTCTATTCCTTCTTTCTGGCGTAACCCTTTGCTACCAATCTAGCCTTGTATCGAATTTCATTTTTACCAGAAATACTTCTTTCTTTGCATATACCCATTTGCATCCAATTGCCTTCTTTCCCTTGAGCTGTCACCAACTCCGGTCCTATTTTTATGAAGAGGCATTTCTTCATTCATTGCTTGCTTCCACTTTACACCATCGGGGTTACTTATTTCGTAAGTGAAGGAACATCATCATCTCAATTGGAAGTGCATAGGCCACTATATCATCAAAGGCGAGGCTTACGAATCTCTCTTCTTGGCCTCCTATATGCAATTGAATCTTGTTCTTGTAGAGGGTTTTGGTAGGAACCTCTTCATCATTTGTCCTTTCAATATTAGTGGATCATCGTTAACCTTTTCAAGCTCCACCTACGCAAAGTACTACTTTTTGTCATCCTTTTGTGAATCCTTGTACTTCAACATGGTTGATTCATCAAAAGTCACATCTCTCGAAAACAATTTTCCTTGTATCAGACACCGAGCGGTATCCTTTTACTCCATCGTTATACCCAAGAATAATGCTTTCTTTGCTCTTGGTCTAACTTAGATTCTTTACATGATAATATGTAGTGGAACCAAATACATGTAAAGAATCATAATCGATTGATTTACCATCCACATCTCCATAAGAGTTTTTCCATTTATTGCTGATGGCAACGGTTAATTAGATGGCAATATGTAACCCTCACCCAAAATTCTTTGCCCAATCCAACATTGGACAACATACATCGAACTTTCTCGGTATAGTTTGATTCATACGTTCACCACCCCATTCTGCGTGGTGTATCGAAGTGAAGTGTCGCCAATGCCCTCATCTTGGCATACTTGTAAAATGGATCATTTTTGTACTGTTACCATTATCGATCAAGTGGTTTGACCTTTCGACCGGTCGAGTCTCCACCATCTTCTTCCATTTTAAAATGCATCCAAAACTTCACTTTTTCTTTTCATTAGATATACTCATAATTTTCTTCAATAATCATCAACAAAAGTAACAAAATAGTGCATACTTCCCAAAGAAGCTACTTTGGTAGGTCCCCACACATCCTGTGAACGTAGTCCGAATTCCTTCGTATTGTGAATTCTTGGACCAAATTTTACCCTCTTCGCTTGCCCGAAACACAATGTTCAGAATTCCATTTTGCAAGAATTTGCACCTTTCAACAAGCCTTGCTTCGCCAATGTGCAAAGCTTTTTCACCAAGATGTCCCAATCGCATATGCCATAATCGGTAGCCTCGAATCTACATCTTTTGAACTGATGTTGATCCAATAACGCTTCCATTTAAAAAGTACAAGTTATTTCTTCTTGCCTTTCATCACCTGTCGGTTGCCAACTACTACTTTTAGTAATCCATCTCTCAAAGTGATTGTGAGCCCTTTAGATTCTAGAGCCCCTAATGAGATGAGATTTTTCTTGAGGCTAGGTCGTGGAACATCTGTCAAGACTTGGATTGAGCCGTCGTGATTCTTCAATTGGATGTACCCTCCCATTGTCTTACAAGCACTATCATTGCCCATGAGAACAATTCCACCTTCTAGCTCTTTAAGACTAGAAATCCAGTCCTTATTAGGACACATATGGTAAGTACATCCCGAATCCAAAATCCACTCATCCGTTTGACATGCCATTGCCATGCCAACCAAGCTAAAGTCGACTCCTCATCATGCTCGCTACATATGCATTAGAAATAGCCTTGCCCTTTTGTAGCTTAGGACAATTCTTTTTCCAATGCCCTTTTCACGGCAAAAGGCACATTTATCTTTGGCGGGTCTCCTTTGGACTTTCCCTTCTACAGATTTCTTTGTGTAGCGACCTCTTCTTCAAGACTTCTGCGGTTGTGTCTCTGATCTCTTTTATCTTTCTTTCGAGTCTCAGATCTATACAACGCTCTGACGCATCAAATGTGATCGTGTCCTTCCCATGAAGCAATGTGGTGGTAAGATGATCATATTCATCAGGAAGGGAATTCAACAACAATAATGCCTTGTCTTCATCTTCAAATTTCTCATCCAAATTTAGCAAGTCTGCTAAAAGTTTATTGAATGAGTTCACATGGTCATTCATCGACATACCGAGTGCATACGTGAATCGATAAAGTTTCTTTTTCATATAAAGCCTATTTTCAAGACTTTTCATTAGAAACTTTTCTTCCGATTGTATCCCATAACTTCTTGATGTCTCCCTCATGAGATACTTTGTTCTTTGGCCAAACATAGGCGGATTGTACCACCTTGTCTATTGATCTTGGCCCCTCCTTGTCATCCATCTTGTGGTTTTTCTTCAAGGGCTATATCTAGCTCTTCGACATAAGACATCCAGATCTCACATTGCCACATACCAAAATTATTGGTACCGTCAAATTTCTCTACTTCAAATTTTGCATTTGTCCATAGTCCTTGCGATGCGATCTTTTGCCATTTTCTCCTCAATCCCAACTCAGTACATGAAGTTACCATATCGTGAATAGTGCCATATCGTGAATAGTACCATATCGTGAATAGTGTCGTATATATGAATAGTATCGTATACATGAATAGTACCGTATCGTGAATAGTGTCGTATTCCCAAGTAAGAATCGCTCTGGTACCAATTGTTGTGCGGAGCGTGTGAAAGAGTAAAATTATTATCTTGAAAAATCACACTAAGTTCAATTCCAGGAAAGAAAGGTAGATCACGAAGATCACTTAAATACCAAGTCTTTCCTAGCGAATATCCTCTATCGTAATTTAATAGCACAATAAATCACTACAATCACATTCACAAAATATGCAAAATAAATAATAAAGAACACCGAATTTTAACGAGGTTCAAAAATTTTGCCTACGTCCTCGGGCACTACCAAATATATTTCACTCCAAAAATTATAAGTGAAATTTACAAATAGAGAGAGAATAATGCCTTAAGTAGAGAATGACAATTATGGGATGAAGAAAGTAAGAAATGGTTAGGCCTATTTATAGTTGAGGTTCAAGGATCAACTTGCAATGTCCCTATACAATTAGGGACCAAAATTGCAATTATCCCATGCCAACTTTTAACCCAACTTGCCAACCAATATTACTTTCTACTTTGGTGCCCACCCATTTTGACTTTTCAAACAAATGGGTGGGTTCCAATAAAACCCTAAAATCAACCATTAAAAATCTAAAAAAAAAACTTGTAAAAAATCAAAATTTGAAGTATGGTAAAAGTGGTTTGAGTTTTGTGTGATCCAAATGCTTTTATGAGTAGCTTCTATTTTAGGCACCATCCATTCAACACTTGAAATGTTTTTCTCAACTCAGTTATTCCCTACTCCGTTTTCTCGACCATCCGTCCTCTCCAACACCATTTTTCTCTCTTTCTTTGTTACTCTTTAAAATAGTCAAAATTCAATTATTGAAACTTTGTGGCTGAAAATGTCTCGATGGGTAATTTACGATAACAACTTTTTAACACGCCTGAAAGTAGGAGAAGGTGACAAAATGCAGCTGTAGCAATAGAGACCAGATTATTTCTAGTGTCTCCTCAATTAAAAGATAGTTCTCTACTCTGTTTTCTCGACTATCTATCCTCTCCAACACCTCTTTTTTTCCTCTTTCTTTGTTACCCTTTAAAATAGTCCAAATTCAATTATTTAAAACTTAGTCTATGTTCTCCAATTAAATTATTCTTAATTGTTATATTTTTAAATTTCAAAATTTTAATTTTAATTTAAACTACAGTTGCCAAATCTATAAATTGGTTTTTTCCTCAACTAAAAGATTGTTCGTTGCTCTGTTTTCTCGACCATCCGTCCTCTCCAACACCATTATTTTCCGCCTTTCTTTGTTACCCTTTAAATTAGTCCAAATTCAATTAATGTCCCCTACTTTGTTTTCTCGACTAGCCATCCTCTCCAACACCTTTTTTTTTTTTTCCTCTTTCTTTGTTAGCCATTAAAATATTCCTAGAGACCAGTTCTTTTCTAGGGAAAGAAAATAAATGGTCTTTTCAAGCTGAAAGTGTCCTCCCCAACACGTGTTTTTTTTTTTATCTTTGTTTGTTACCCTGTAAAATAGTTCAAATTCTATTATTAATCCTTATAGTTTGTTTAAGTTGCGATTTAATTAATTTTAATTTTTCTACTTTTAATTCTAAAATCTTAATCTGATCAAATAGTAGCAACTAAACTTGTCAAAACCATTTTTATTTCGTTTTTTTTCGATTTAAAATGATGGATCAACTTTTGGAAAGCGAAAATGGAGTCGTTACCAATCTTTTCTTGTTTAGGTGTGATCGGATCACCTAGAAATTTGGGTTGTTTTAATAAAACATTTTGGTTTACTAAAACAATGATTTTGGTCTACAAAAATATGAGAAAATAGGCTCAAAGTCGATTACTGTATGAGGAAGGATTAGCACCCTCATTACGCCCAAAATTGGTACCAAATCGATTAAATCTGTCCTTTTGTCTAAAATTAAAAATGTTTTTGAAATGTGGTTCTTGTTAATAACATTTGAATAACCCGAGTCCTTTGCTAAAAATTTTCTTGTTTCGACGTCCAGAAAATTTATAATTATAAAATCACAAAAGGATGCTCAACTATTTAGTCCAACGAAAATCGAAACCCAAAGATGGGCACGATTCCTCGAATTTGAAACATTGACCATTGCCTCACCTTGGAAAATACGAGTGAAATTCGGAGAGATATTCGATTATTTTGGACAACGAGATTGCGACCCGAGCGATAGGGCATTATTCCCCAAACGCCAAACATCGAACACTTCTTTCGTTTTAAAGGGTTTTAGAAAGCGTGAATGAAATTTCAAAGGAATCTTGATTGTTTAGAACAAATGAAAAGTGCAACCCAACACGATAGAGACACGATTCTCAAATCGCCAAACATCGAACATCCTTTGTATTGAAAGGTTTTAATAAACATGAGTGAAAACCTAAAGGAATATTTGATTGTTTTGAGCAAGCGAGAAATTATAACCCGACATGATAGGGCACTATTCCTCGAATTGCCAAATATCGAATATCATCTTCGTTTTAAAGAATTTTTAAAAGGCATGAGTGAAATTTTGAAGGATATTCGATTATTTTGAGCAAGCGAAATTGTAACCCAACACGTTAGGGCACTATTCGCTGAATTGCCAAATATCGAGTCTCGTCTTCATTTTAAAGAATTTTTAATAATTGTGAAACTAGCTTAAAACACATTAATTCGATTTGAAATAAGACGAAATTAATCATAAAATTTAGATTTTGTAAAACCACATTTCATAAACCAAGTGGAAAATGATGATATGGGGTAATAGGCGCATCGAGATACAATCAATTAACAAATTAATAATTAAATATAGCTTTTCTTTCCTCCCGACTCGTCATTGACCAATTTTTCCTGTTTAATTCAAAATTTTGGGGGTTTGGGATAAAACGGGCCCTAAAATTTATCAAAATTTAATTTAATTCCGGGTTTCTTGGGGGGTTTGTTTTTAAAAAGCAATTAAAAATTTCAAAAAGGAACCCATTGGGGGTTTTTTTTTTTAAATTGTGAAAAAATTTATTTTTAAAATTTAAGTTTGGTTAAAAGGGCATTTCAAATTTGAAATTTCCGCTTTTGGGATGATTTTTCCGGTTTTTGGGAAAATTTCTTTTTAATTTGAAAAAGTAAAGGCCAAAGTTTAAAAAATCCCTTTCCTTTGGGCCCAAAGGGGGCCATTAAATTTCCCCCTTTTTTTGAAAACGGGAATTTCCCGGGTTTCCATTTTTCCCTTTCCTATTGGGTTTTTTGGGTATTTTTCCCCGGGCCATTTTTCCTATTTTGGGGGCATTTGGTCCAATTTTTTTTTAAATTTTTCTTTTTCCTTTTTGGGTTTTTTTTTTTGGGTTTCCCTTTTTTTCCCAAAGGCGGGTTTTTTTAATTTTTTAAAATTCTTTGGGGCTTTAAGTTTTGTTTTTTCTCTAATAAAAGGGTTTTTGGGAAATTTTCCCAAAATTCCCCGGGAAAAATTTTTCCCAAAATAAAAAATTTCCCTTTTCGAAATTTAAAAAGTCTTAAATTTTAAAGGGCAAAAATTTTCCCTAAAGAATTTTTTTTGGATTTTAAAAACTAAAAATTTTGGGTTTCGGGGAAAAAAAAAAGGGTTTGGGAATTAAAAAACCCCCAATTTTTGGCTTTCAAAGGTTTTTCCCCCTTTTTTCCCCTTTTTTCCCTCCTGGAAAGTTTTTAAAATTTTTCCCCTTAAAACACCCATTCTTGAGGGCCCAACCCCTTCTCCCTTTTCCATTTTCCCCCCTTTTCCGGGTTATTCCGGTTTTTTTTTTCGGATTTTTGGGATTTTGGGAAAATTCTTATTTCCCTTTTACCTTCCTTTTTCCTTCCGGGTTAGCCCCTTTTTTTTTTTTTCCACCACTTTTTTCTTTTGTTTGGGTTTCCCTTTTCTTCTTTAACCCCAAATTTTTGTTTCCCTTTTCCCCGTTTTTTTTCCAATTTTTTTCCCCCTTGAAACCCGTTTTTCCTTCCAAATTTCTTTCCTCACCCTTTAAATAAATTTATTTTTGTCCTTTTTTCTTTGTTTTTTCCCTTTTCCTTATTCTTTTCCCCGAATTGTTATTTTCCCAAAATTTCCCCTTTAAATTTCCTCTTCGGGTTTTCCCCTTTCAAATTTTTAATTTTCCTTTTTTTAAAACTTTTTTCCGGGGTTCCCATTTAACCCATTTTTTCGGTTTTCCCTTCCAACCCTTTTTCCCCACTTTTCTTTATTTTAAGGGATTTTTACGGGCCCCTTGTTAAAAGCCCTTTTTTTCCCTTTGGCTTATTGGGGGAATTAGTAAAAATTTAATTTCCCCAATTTTTTCCTTTTGGGTCATATTGTAGTTTAAAATTTTTTTTTCCCTTTCCTTGGGTCAAAATGGGTTTTCCCTTTTTAAAAAACCCCTTTTTCCCCTTATTTTTTTTCGGTTTGAAACCCGGGTTTTTTTTCCCTTTTTTTCCGGAAAAATTTTTAAATTTTTTGCTTTTAAAACTTGCCCTTTTTTCCCCGGGAATTTGGCTCAAATTTTTCTCCCAAAATTTCCAATTTTTCCCCTTTTCCCGACCCCCAACAATTTTGGGGGTTTGGTTTTAAAAAATTTTTTTTCTTTCAAAGGTTAGGGCTTTCTACCCTCTTTTTTTTCCCTTTTTAAATTTGGTTTCCGGGATTCCTCCAAACTTTTGGGTTTCTTTTAAACCCTTTTGGTCCAAAAAATTTCCTCCTTTGGGATTTAGGCTTCAAAATCTTAAACCCAATTTTGTATTTTAAACAAATTTTGGGTACCCACGGAAAAAGGGTAAATTTTTAGTTGGTTTTAAATTCTAAATTTGAAAATTGGGGAAAATAAAAGGGGAAAAGGTTTCCCAAAATTCCCTTTCCCCTTTTTTGAATTTTTTGGGAGCCCATTTTTGGGTTTTAAAATTTTGAACCCTTTTTTCCCTTTCCCTTTTCTTAATTTCAACCCTTTTCTTTTTGGCCAAGAAACTTGAATTTCCCTTTAATTTGGGAAGTTTTTTTCCCTTGGGTTTGGCTCGGGAAAAGGGGTTTTTAGCTTTATGGGCCCCTTTCCCCCAAAAATTTTTTAAGAATTTTTTTTTTTCCCTTTCCGTTAATGGTTTTTCAAAAACCAACCCAAAATTTTTTAAAATTTGTTTTTTTAAACTGTTTTGGTATTTGGGTTTTATAATTTTGAACTTTATGGTTTTGGAAATTATATGGGTTTGAAGAAAGTTTCCCGGGGTTTTTTTTTTTTAAAAAATTTCAAAATCTTAAAATAATTTCCCTTAAAAAGCCTTTTAAAATTTTTTTCCCCGGGCTAATTTTAAATTTTTCCTTTGAAACCCAAAGGGAGGGGGAAATGAAAAATTTCCCCCCTTAAAAGTTCCGAAATTGGTTTAACAATTTCGGGTTTGGATTGACCAAAAATTTAATTTTTTCTTTTTTTAAAACTTTTTTCCAAAAAAAATTTTGGGCCCCTTTTCTTTCCTCCCAAAATTTGTGGGAACTTTTTAATTTTTTTCCCATTTTTTAAGGATTTTTTTTCCCAAATTTTTGCCAATTTTTTTTTTAAATTTTTATGACCTGAAATTTTTTTTTTTCTTTTGGTTTTTTCCCTAAAATTTTTTTAAAATTGAAAAAGGCTAAAATTGATTTTTTTTAGGGCCTTTTTTGGCCCAAAATTTTTCCAAATAAATTTTAATTGGGCTTTTTTGTCCAAAATTAAAATTTTTTGGAATTTTTTTTTTAAACCCTTATACCCCTTTCCCTTTTTTTAAGTTTCCCCAAAATTTTTTAAAAATAAAGGACTTTTTAAATGGGAATTTCCCCAAATTCGGCCTGAAATTTAATTCCAGGTTTGGAAATTTAAAATTTTCCCAATTTAAATCCCTTTTATTTACCGGGTTACCCTGTTTAGGGAAATTCCAAAACCCCTTCTTCTTTTAAATTTTGGGGAATGAAATTTCCCAAATTTTTTTTTGAAAATTTTTTAAAATCCCCCAAAAAATAGGATTTTTCCCTTTCAAGGGCCGAATCCTTTTTAAATTTTTTTTCCCCCCAAAAGGAAAACCCTTTTAAAGTTTCGGGTTTTTTGAAACCCCAAATTTTAAACCCAATGGGGGGCCCCCTTTTGGTCCTTCGAACTTTTCCCTTTCAAAATTTTTTAAAAGGGCTAAAAATTTAAGGGTTTTCCCTTTTATTTAAACCCAAAGAAACCCAAACTTTCCAAAATCTTTTCCCAAATAATGGATTTTTTCAAAGAAAAATGTTTTGTTTAAAACCCCAAATTATTTAAAATAAAATTGTTTCAAAAAAATTTTAAAACCACCCACCAAAATGGAAGATTTGTAACCTAATAAAATTAAAACCCCATTAAAAAATTTTAAATTTCCCTTTTAAAAAGGGAAAATTAAAAATAAATTTTCCAAATTTCCCCCCTTTCAATAAAAAAATCCCCCCAAAAAATTTCCTTTAAAAATTTCAAAAATTTTCCCTTTTCAGATAAAAACAAAAAAGGGAAAAAAGGCCCCAAAATTTAAAGCCAAAGGGGAAAAAATTTTAAATTAGAAAAAACTATTTTTTTAAAAGGATTTTAAAATTTAAAATTTAAAAATCAAATTTTCAAATCATTTTATAGGGGAAACCCAAAAGCAAAAGAAATTTGGGTTTTAAAACAAAAAATTTAAAAAATTTTTAAAAAAGGTAAAAATTATAAAATTAAATTTAAAAATAAAATTTTAAAAAAAAAGGGAAAAAACTTTTTTTTTTAAAAAAAAAAATTAAAAATTTTTTAAAATCCCTTTAAAAAAAATTTTTTATTTTTTTATTTAAAAATTAAAACTTTTGGATTTGGGAAAAAATTTTGTTTGTTTTTTAAAAAAAATTTTTTTTAAAAATTTTTAAAAACAATTTTTAAAATTAAAAAAATATTTTGAAAAGAAACCATTAAAATTTAAAATTTAAAAATTTTTTCCCTTTAAAATTTTTTATTTTTTAAAATAAGTTTAAAAACCCTTTTTTCCTAAAAAATTTTAAAAAAAGGAAATTTTAAAGAAAATTTCTTACCCTCAAAAACCAAAACATTTTAAAAAAATTTTAAAGTTTAATTTGGGAATTAAAATTTTTAAAAATTTTACAAAACATTTAAAAAAAAGAAATTTTTTTAAAAAAATAAAAAAAATTTTAAAAAATTTAAATTTTAAAAAAAAAAAAAAATACCATTTTTAAAAAAAAAATTTAAAAATTAAATTAAAAAAAAAAATTTAAAATTTTTTGAAAAAATAAAAAAATTTAAAAAAAATTTTTAAAATTTTTTTAAAATTAAAAATGTAAAATTTTAAAAGGATAAACAAAATTTTCCCAAAAAAATTTTTAAATTAAAAATTGAAAAGTTTTTTATTTTTAAAAATTTTTTTAAGTAAATTAAAAAACACAAAAAATTTTTAAATAAAAAATCAAAAAAATTTGGGAAAAAATTTTTTAAAACAAATAAATGTTTGGAAAAAAAGGGGAAAAAACAAATTATTTTAAAACAAAAGGGGGTTAAAATAGAAAAAAAAAGACCAAATTCCCGAAATTTTAAAAACAAAAAAGGGAAAAATTTAAAACCCAAAAAGTTGCAAAAAAAACCCCTTTAAAAAAAAAATAAATTAAAAAGGGGAAAAAAAAATTTTAAAAAAGGGAAATTTAAAAAAGGGAAAAAAAGAATTTCCAAAAAATTTTTTAAAGGCATAAAAATTTTTTGGTGTTTTTTGAATTTGGAAAGGGATTATTTAAAAAAGTTTTTTTTTTTTTTTTCAAAATAAAAATTTTAAATTTTTTAAAAAATTTTTTTAAAAATTTAAAAAAAAAAATTTTAATTCCAGGTTTTAAAAAAAAATTTTAAAATGAAATAAAAACGGGATTTTAAAAAATGGGTTAAACTTTCCCTAAAAAATTTTTTTTTAAAAAAAAAAAAAAAAAAAAAAAGAAATTTAAAAAAAAAAAAATAAAAAAAAAAAAATAAATTTTAAAATTTTTAAAAAATTTTCCTTTTTTTTTTTTTTAAAAAAAAATTTTAAAATTTTTTTTTAATTTTCAAAAAAAATTTTAAAATTTTTTTTAAAAAAAAATTAAAAAATTTGGGTAAATTTTTTAAAAAAATTTTAAATTTCTTTTAAAAATACCCTTTAGGGTTTTAAAAAAAAAAGGTAAAAAAAAAAAAAAAAATTTTAAATTTTTTAAAATATAAAAAAAAAAAGGGGTTAAAAAAAAACTTTAAAATTTAAAAAAAATTTTTTAAAATTTTTAATTATTTAAAAAAATAAAAAAAACAAAAAGAAAAAAAAAAATAAAATTAAAAAATAAAAATTTGAAATTTTTTATTTTTTATTTAAAATAAAAAATTTTAAAAAAATAAAAAAATTTTTAAAAATTTTTGGGAAATTTTGGATTTTGAAACCCAAAATTTTTTTATTTTTTATTGCTTTTTAAAAAAATTTGGGTTTTTTACCAAATTTAAAAAGGGGGAAAAAATTAAAAAAATTTAAAAAAATTTTAAAAATTTTTAAAAAATAAAATTTTAAAAAAAAAAAAAATTGGGAAAAATTTCCCCTTTTAAAAAAATTTTTTAAAAAAGGGAAATTTTGGAAAAATTTTTTAAAAAAATTTTTTCCTTTTTCAAATTTGGAAAAATGAAAATTTTTCAAAGGGGTTTAAAAAAATTGGGAAATTTTTTTGGGTTTGTCCCCTTTAATGGGTTTAAAAAAGGGAGTTTTTTTTAAAAAATTTTTTTAAAGGAAATGAAAAATAAAATTTGGAATAAAAATTTTTAAAAAAATAAATTAAACCTTTTTAAATTTTTTTTTTTTGAAAAATTTTTTTTAAGAACCCGTTTTTTAAAAAAACCCATTCCCTTTTTCAGGGTTTTTTCCCCCAAAATTTAACCCAACCGGAAAACGGGAAACCCTTTTCCCTTCCAACCGGGTTTTGGAATTAAAATTAAGGTGGAAAAATTTTTATTAATTTCTTTAAAAAAAAAAAATTTTTTTCCCCCTTTTTTAAAAAAAGGTTTTTCTTTTCTTTATCCACCTTTAGGATTTTTGGTTTTCCCCCTTTTCCTTTTACCCCCCAAAGGGTTTTAATTTTTTCTTTCCCCCAAAAGAAAATTTGGGGAAAAAAAATAGTGTTTTTCCCCAAAACCCCTAAATTTTTTGTTTTTGGTAAAATTTTTTAAAAAATTCCAACTTTTTTTTTCCCCCCACTTTTAAACGGAATGGGGTTTTTTTTTAAACCTGTTCCCTTTTTTTTTTTCGCCCCGACCAAGGAAAAAGGGTTGGCATTTTTCATGGGGAAAACCCTTTTTTTTTGGGATGGGTTTTGTTTAAATTTTTTAAATTTGGTTTTGCCTTTACCGGGGTCCTCAAATTGGGCCCAAATTTTGGGAAAAAAATAAGTTTTTTCTTTAATGTTAAGGTTAATTTTCTTTCATTTGGGGAAATTTGTTTCTTTACCCTTTTTGAAATTGGGTTTTTTTTTTAATTTTTAAAAAATTTCATTTTCCGGAAAACTTTTTATTTCCCTTTTTCGGGGAGTAAACTTTTTTTACCTTCCCTCTTTTAAGGGGTTTTTTTTTTAAAAAAAATTCCCGAAACCTTTTTAAAATTTAAAAAAGGGGTTTAAAATCTTCTTTTCCCTTTAAAAAGAGTTTTTTTGGGAGAAAATTTTGAACATTTTAAACCAAAAAATTTTTAAATTTAAAAATAAAATTCAAAAAATTTAAGTTATAAATTTAAAATTTTCCAAACCCTTCCCCCTTTTTAAGGAGAAAACCCCTTTTTGGGGGCCCAAGGTTTAAATTTCCCTTTGAATTTAAAGGAAAAACTAAATTGCCCTTTAAAATTTTTTTTTTGTTTTTAATGGGAAAGCTTTTTATTTTCTTTATGGTTTCCTTTTTTTTGGGAATGGAAACCTTTTGTTTTTTAAAAATTTAAATTTTTTAAAATTCTCGGGTTTAATTGGAAATTTGGGTTTTCTTGGTTTTAAATTTGAGAAAAAACCTTTCTTTCCCAATGTATTAATTGGGTTTTCCCTAAAGGGCCTTTTTTGGGGTTTTTTTAAAAGCTCGGGTTTTTTGGGAAAACTTTTTTAAATTTGGGAAAAATTCTTTTTGGTTTTTTAACCCATTTGAGGAATCTTAAACCCCCTCTTGGTTTCAAATTTAAAATGAGAAAGGCCCCTTTTTAATTTTAATCCAAAATTTTAAAAAAAAATTTTCGAGGAAAAACCCCCTTTAAACCCAAAAGGGAAACCCGGGGTTTAAAAAGGGGGAAATTTTATAAAAAACCCAAATTTTTTCCTCAACCTTTTTTAAATTTTGTTTTTTTCCAAAAATTTTTTTTTAAAAAGGTTTTTTAAAAGGGGAAATTAAAATTATTTTGGGTTTTATCAATTTCCAAATTTTAAATTTTTTTGGCCCTTCCCTTTTTTTGGGTTAGGGGTTTTGTTTAATTTTTTTAATTCCTTACCAATTTTTTTTTTAAAATTTTCCCAAACCCTTTAAAAATCTTTTCTTCCCGGTTAAAAATTTTTCTTTCCCCAGGGAAGGAAAAACCCAATTTTTAAACCCTTTTTAAATTTTTCCAATTCTTCCCCCATGAAAACCTCCATGTCTTGAAGGAGGATTGAATTTTTCCCCTAATTTGACACTTAGACATCTCTTCGAATTGAACGGTTCCTCCTTCCAGGTGGCCAAAGTAGAATTATAAGCGGCCATTGTAAACCTTCATGGCCCCTGAGTTCGGACTTTTCTTTTCTTAAATTTTTTCCTTCCATTACACACTTGGGAATTTTTTTTTTTTTTGAAATTATCCCATTTTTTATTTCTTTTCTTCTACTTCTTTGTTTTTCCTTTTTTTTGATTTTACCTGATTTCTTTTCCCATTTTAAATTTTCATTTTCCCTTAAATTTTAATTTTTTTATAAATGGGGGGGAAAGGGTTTTTTCCCTTTTTGTTTTTTGAAAATCTTACCAAAAACCATTCATTTTGCTTTTTTTGGGTTGAAATTAGGAAACTTTTAAAATTTCACCCTTTCTTCTTTTATGGGCCCTTGTTCCCTTTTCCCCTTTATTTAAATAAATCCCAAAAAAAGGGGGGAAACCAAACCCGCCCTTTTCTTCTTTTAAATCAGCTTTCCCAGGGTTTTTCACCAATTTTTTTTTACCAATTTACTTAAAATAAAAAATGGTTTTAATTTCCGTTTTGCTCTTTTCCCCCCATTTTTTCGGAAGTTTTGGGATTTATTGGGAACCTTATTAGGCCATTTGAAAAAAGGGGTTTTTCCTCCTTTTTCCGGCAAAAAACCCCCTTTTACTTCCTTTTTCGGTTTTTAAATTTGTTTTCTTTTTGAAAAAATCTTAAAAAATCCTTTTTTTCCCTTCAGCTTTTGGGGTTAATTTAAAAAAAAAAGGGTTTGAAATAAATTCTTTTCGGTTTGGGGGGAAATTTTTGGGGAAAAACAATTTTTAAATTTCCGAACCTTTCCATCCCTTTTTCTTTAAAGAAAGCCCTTTTTCCCCCGCCCCGGGTTTCCCAAAAACAAATTTTGGGAATTCCCAAAACTGAAAATTTTTTAATGTTATCCTTTCCCTTGGGCAAAAACTATTTTACTTTGGGACCCTTTCAATTAAAATTATTTTTTAAAGTTTTGGGCCCCAAAACCATTTTTTGGGGGCGTTTTTTTTAAAACCGGGAATTTTCTTTTAAAAGATGGGGCGGGGATGCCTTTGGTTTAATTTGTCAATAATTGATTTTCTTGAAACCTTTTAAATTTTTAAAACTTTTTTTTTGGCATTTGGGGTTGGTTTTAATTTTGAAACTTTCCCACTTTAAAACTTTTCCCCTTTATTTTTCCCGGGGCCTATTTTATTTTGCCCTTTAAATTTCCCTTTAACGCCCCAAAAAAGGGGTTCCAAGGGCTTTTGGTTCCCAAAAATTCTTAATAAGGGATTCCCTTTAAGGGGCTTGGTTAAATTTTTTTCTTTTCAAATTTTCTTGTTTTTTTCCAAAGGGGATTTGGAAAGGTAAAGGGGTTTTGGGTCCTATTTCAAAATTTTTATTTTCCCTTTGGGCCCTTTAAATTTTTAAAACTCTTTAATTCCCCAAAATTTTCCCCATTTTTTGGGCCGGGAAAATTTTTTGATATTTAAAATTTTTCCCTTGTTTCAAATTGGGACCACCTTTCTTCCTCCTTGCCTCCATTGTGAATTTTTTGGTAGAAATGTTTTCTTTTTTACTCGTCATCTTAAATCGCATCCCATGGAGTTCTCGAATCTTAAATCATTATCAACGGCTTATCGGGGTTAGGTGGCATCAACCGGGGCATTGTATAAATCTTGTTTGACCGTCGAAAGCCCTGGCATTCTTCATCCCATTCACAGGTTATGTTTCTTGAGGAGGGAAAAACGGTCACATTCTCGGTCGGTTGTGAAATGAACCGAGCAATGTAATTTAATCTTCCTAGAAAGCCTCGAACTTCTTTACGAGGTGCGGTGGGGATAGCTCTTGTTTGGCTTTAACTTTGTTAGATCAATCTCGATCCCTTTCCACTAACCACGAATCAGCAACTTTCGGACTTGGCTCCAAAGGTACATTTGGCGGGGTTGAGTTTTATTGAAACTTCCTCAACCTCAAGAACAATTTTCCGGGACTTGTATGTGCTCTTTCTTTGAGACTTAGCTATCATGTCATCAACATAGACCTCGATTTCTTTATGCATCATGTCGTGAAAAAGGGTAACCATGGCTCTTTGATAAGTTGCCCCTATATTCTTGTCCAAGGGCATCACCTTGTAGCGAGCGTGCCCCTATGGTTACAAATGTGGTTTTCTATATCTTGGGATGCATCTTGATCTAGTTATATCTGAAAAACCATGAATGAAACAGGAGTGTCCCCGGTGTTGTCCACTAAGGTGTCAATATGAGGTAGTGGGAAATTGTCTTTGGGCTAGCTTTATTCAAATCTCTGTAGTCCACAAATTCGCACTTTTCCATATTTCTTAGGGACAAGGCGATGTTGGCTACCAATCGATATTTTCCACCTTGGGAATCGGCGTCAACGCTTGAACTTCTTCCTTTATTTTTAGCAAGGCGTGGGCCTCATTCTTGGAGTTTTTTTTGACATTACCTCTTCTTTTATGGGGAGTGGTGCACCACAATGTCGATGCCCAACTTGGGCATATCTTGGTATGACCATGCGAAAATTTTGAATTCTTGAAGTAATTCAATGAGGTCCGCTTCATCCTGATGATACATGTTCGATCTTCACCTCTTGTCCTCCTCCTAAGCTCACAATTTTGGTGATTCTTTGTGAGGTAGGATTTGTTTCTCGTCTTATTCTACCATCCTCAACAAATAAGGAGATAGGTTCGATCTTGGTCATCTTCAAAATCCCGATAATCATCCATACACATCTTCCGAAAGAAATTAAGTCGCTAGGTGTCACTTATCATTAATATCGGGGACTGTTATGAGGACAAAGCGATACAAAGAATCAAAAGAATTGAAACATTTATTTGGTGATATGATTATGAATGGAATGAAAGAATATTTAAAATAATGTTTCAAGAATAAAAGAATTAAAGTAATCATTTGTATGGTTATGAATGGAATTAAAGGGGAGATAACATTTGCTCAAAATGATAATAACCGTGCATTTCTTTGAAATGTCATTTTAAACATCGGCCTATTTCACGAAAGATTCTCATTACTCCTAGGCCTAGAAATAAGTATTTTTGGACATTACTCACGAATCCGTTCTAAAACTACGGAATCTCTTTAGTTGGTTTCGAAACTTAAGCGTCCGAGAGGCAAATGTCACAAATTCTCTCTTCCTTCTCCTCTTCGCATATGCGTTGATGTCCAAGCTTTCCCTTTCTTCTATAGCTCCGTCATTGGTGTTCTCTCGGGATGAATGATTCCCCGGGCACAAATGTTTTCGATATAGGGGAATGTCATTGGTTCCCACTTGATTTCCTCCCGTTAATCGAGCTCTTCTTCTTTCTTGCTTTTTTTCATCCCTTCTCATTTGTTTTGCATCCGACTTAAATCCTAAACCGAAGGGTCTCTCTTGTCTTTCGGCATTGGCGTTTCAACCCTTCCTTGGATGTCTCCCAAGTCCCTTTTCGGGTAGGGTCCCTCTTTCGATCGTCTGAGGCTCATCCTCGTGGTTTTGGACAATTTGGCACAATTTTACCTCGGTGATGAACATGGCATTAACAAATTCAAAGATCAAAATGAGCATTCGATTTCTTCGTCATCGTCTCCAAATAAGGTGCATTATTGCTCACGGTTGCAATAATTCCTCCTCACCTTGATCATTATCAATCTCCTTTACTAGCTTTAATTTACGATGCAGGGGAAGACACGCCTAGCCGAATGTATCCGGGGCCTTCCCAACAAGCAATTGTATGAGGGCTTGATGTCCATTACAAAAAATCCACCGCATATTGTTTGGTAAAGGTACCTCGATTCGCCCATCACCTTTCTCCCGTGCCATCAAATGCTTTTCGATGTTCGGCACTCCTTCATTGAGTGTCTATAGGTAATCTATTCGTGTGGTCAAAGGGGACATTCAATCCGACCCATTGTCAATTAATCGCCAGCGGGTATACCCTCTAGCGTGGTATTGCAGGCTTTAGTCGACCCCATGCCCCGGGTGGTATCTCGTCGTCATTAAAGAAGATATAATTTCGGCACTTATTTGTTCACCAAACGGTCCAGCTTGTTAATGGAGATGTCATGGAACGTATGTCCGTTTAAGACCTTCATTGGCGCTCGATGAACTTAGGTAAGTAAGGAACAAATCTGAGCTAGTTGTTTACGTGGCTTTTCCCCATCGTATTCGCTATGCTTTAGGAATTTTAAAACTCCTTGACCTCCTCTTCGTTAACGGCTCATTAATAGGTTTGGTTGCTTTTCCCTTTCCTCAACCACGGCTTTTCCTTTTGGGTGCACCTCCTCATTCGCGTTCTAACCCCCGGGTTAAAAACCCTTGCTTTGGTCCCCTCTTGGGTCAAGGCTCTCCTTTCGGCATCATCACCCGCAATTATAATTCAATGGGACCTTTTCTTTGTCTTTGTAAGGGGCTGCAGGTCTTTGGATTATGACCCTGGGGCATTTGTACTCGGCTTCATTATTTTGGGTCTAAATGATCACCACGGATAGTTAGGGTTCGATTTTGTGCCATCGATTCTCCCTCCGATGCATATATCTCCCTCGGGGTTTTCGGTCCGTCATAGAATTCAATTTCTTTATTGTTCATCATGTTTTGTACTAGGGCTTTGAACTCCATGCAATCTTGGATTTCATACCTTGTCGTGAAACTCAGTAGTTTCTCTTTCTTTGGATTCTTCCCGAATCCAACAAATCAATCCTCTCTTGGCCTCTCCTTCCATACTCGGCAATGGGGTCCCGACTTCGCCACCTCATACTTGGTCTTCTTGTTCAAGCCTTCACTTATCCCATTCACTCCTTGGTGGTATGATTGGGGAGTGGGTTTCCCTACATTAGGGTGGTGGGTCATCAAATCTCAAATCTCCCCTTAATGAGTCTTTTGACTACTTTCTTGAAGCGTGCAATTCCGATTAGTGCGGTAATTCCATCGTATTCATTGGGGTTTGTGTCATACCATTTGGGATCTGGGGTGCAATGGCTCTAGGTAGAAAGGGATACTAATGAGCGTTGAATAGGTTCGGTACAACTCCATATGTCATGGGTATGGGGTGTTGTGGCCTTCCGTGTTCTTCCTCGCATTGGATTCTTGTCTTGTAGAGTTTTGTTGATTGGTAGTCACCATTTGGGTTGATTCAGGTAATCTTGGACTACCCATTGTTGAATGTGCTAGTGTTGTTCACTTCATTGTCCCTTTTCCTTGGGGCCGACTTTCCGGCACTCTCCCACCTATTTTTCCTCACAGATTCTCGATTATTTCCCCATCATCACTATGGGGAAGCTTTTGTGGCTTCTAACATATGGGTGAAAAGGGGCTTTCAAGGTGTTGATAAAAGCATTGTTGTCTCCTTTTCTAGAAGTGGCGGTGAACTTGTATGGCCCCTCTCCACCTTTGTATCTTTCTGGCTTTCATTTGTCTTTTCTCCATATTTTGGAGAGTGATTCATGGGGCATGTCCGTCACATGGTTGTATTGCTTTATAAAGGCCTAAGCCAGTCCTTCCACGAGTTAATTTTGGCTCGGTTAGTTGATTATACCACAGGCGCTCCAACCGGACTATCTTGAAAGCGGTGGATTACTAGGGTCATTGTTAACATATCCGTCATTCGCCTAGAACATGGTGATATGGGATTGAGGCCTTGTTCCATTGTATTTCTCTTCGGTATTTTGAATTTGGGAGGACTAAATGGGACGGACTCAAATCCTTGGCATCAATCCCTTAATGATGATTCGCGCTCTCCATGGCTTTGAATTTTTCCCGAGCCATCTACCCGTTCTTCCAATTGTTTTGGAATCCATCCTCGCCTTTTCCTCTTACAACTTCATCTAAGTCGACAGGCGGATAGTTAGTTGTTGACAAATTTAGAGCTTGGCCGGCTTGGAAGTTCATCGAATTGAAGCTTGGCGAACCTTTGGGGGTATGATTGTGACCAATGGTTTTGTAGGTTAATCTGGCTTCATTGGTACATCGGAGTAAAGCCGGGGTATTGGAGATCTTCATTCGTTTCTCAACTTAGTCCATGGGGCCCGTTCCTTTATCTATTCCTCCCAACAACAATTTGGATAACGGGACATCATTTCTCTCGGACTCCATCATTTGCTCCTTCATCTCGTTGAATCTTTGGTGCTCTTCCATCCGAGGCCATTTGTTCTTGCATATCCTTTTGCATTTGCTCCAATTTCCGAGTCTCTTATCCATTGATTTTTTCTTGTCCGTAGGGTGCGTGGTTGGTTGGTTTCGTTGGTTTCAGTTCTTGAAATAATTTTAATTAATTAATTAGAAAACTCTTATGGCCTTTAATGCATAATGATATGATGTAATGCAAATGCATGAATGCAAAGGAGGCATCAATTTTGATTCAATTGCCCTTAGAAAATTTGCTCAAAAATAAAATCTTTTACATAAAGTCGAATTACAAATAAAATTTCGCTCTAACACTTAAAGTCCTAATTTTTCCTTAGCAGGCTTTCTTGTTTGCGATCCGACTCAACTCATACTTCACCCGGTGTGTCGCTTGAACCGCTAAAGTTTGCAAGTAGTCGCTACCTCCGAATCGGTTATGGCTTCCCCATAAGGTAAACTTTGTTTCGACTTGGTCTTGCGCATGGTGAAGGCTCTTTCCAACGATCCTCGTTTGCCTTGAAAAGCTGGATCCGCATCTCAATTCGGTGATGCCTTAACTCTCCTATTCTTCCTTTCATTTCTTCTATCTTGCTCAAGCTTGCCCTCAACTCTATTCGGTGTTCGATTTGTCTTGATCTGAGACTTCTTGATTCCCACTCAGCACTTAATTCCCTCACTCATTTCCTTCTTGGGACTCTTCTCTAAATCTTCGTTTGATTGAGCTTCAAATTTTCTTTCCCACCGTCGGTATTGGCTTTTCTTCTCAATTTGTGGCGCCATTGTTGGAAGTCTTACCTAAACCCCAAATCCTCATAGATAGGCCTTCTTGTTCCTCTTCAATTTTAGGTCTTCTTGACCTTAGTTTTCCTTTTCTCCATTTCTCACCTCGACCTCTGAACATCGATTCTAACCTTAGATGCATCTTCTCTTCCTCTAGCTTTCTCTTCTTCCGAGCTCGAACTCTTCTTCTCAAATCTTGCCTTATAATTTCCAATTCGATGGGGGGACGTAATTGTTCCTCGATAGGTCGAGCATTCTCCATGCTTGGCCTAGGAATATTTCATTAATCCTCTTCTTAAACCACCGCTATACTCGGCGTTACCATGGAACCGGCTAACCTCTTCATCTTAGAAGTTTGCTTCCAAGCATCCGATAACTCCGAACTCTTTTCTTATAATGAGCACCTTTAAATGGGAATTCCTGAGCAAGCCCATAGGTCGTGGGTACAAGCCCTCGACTTATATTGCCTCAAGGCTAATAGTGGAGTATACCCGGTAGCCCCAAATTCTTAACAATGGCACCCAATCAAATTTACCAATCGGTACATGATCTCGTCGGGAACCATCCAATAAGCTCTCCCTCGATATCCCTTCCTTGAGGTTCAAGAATTCCTCCCTTCTCTTGGATACCTCTTTCTCGATATTTGCTTCTTCTTCAAGGAAATAACCTTCGGAAAGCTCGAAGGAAATTTTGTTACCTTCCAAAAGGTGTGGAACCTGCATCAAAATTGGCCTCGGTTGTGCCTTGCCTATCTTGAATAGCCAAAATCTTAACTTTCCCTTTACCGGAGGTGTGATTCCCTTTTCAAAGCGATCAAACAAGTAATGACCGCCTCGCCTCCCAAAGCCTTAGGAAAGTCACTAATAAGAGCTTAAGGCAAATTTCAACCCTTTTCTTTCATCCATTTCAAATAAACTGCAAATTCCCCAAGGGAACATTTCTATCACCTTTTGGAATCGGTAATGACCCAACTGCTCATCCCGAAATGCTCATCGGTTTTTCACGAAAGTACTACTAAAAACCCAGCAAAGTATTCCCTAAATTTTGGTCACCAGCAAATAGTTATTCCTCCATTTATAAAATCCATTCTCCAAAAGTAAACACTTGTTTGGAATTCCAAACGCCCCGGCTGGAAAACAAACACCACTTAATGTCTATAGGATGTCACCATAATTTTGGAAAACAATTACTTGACCTTCATTCCAAAGAAATGTTCCAATTTCAATCGTTTTGTCTAAGGGAAGGAAACGCAATCCGTCTACCCTTATGCCAAGCTATCCCCTTCCTTAGCCTCTGAATCACAACAGCGATTATTGACTTTACAAGAAACCTCCAGCAAATTTTCTTTAAATTGTCGAAAGTCCATACAATGTTATGCAAAAGACAAAACCAAACAAAACAATGAAATAAAGGATAGAAAACCAAAAATAATTTCCAAAAGGGAATATAAGGGCTACCTTATCCAAGGATGGTTCCAATTTTATTCGGTTTGTTTAAATAAGGTACCCGGAAAGGATTTGGTCCCACCCTTTAGGTTATGGACCAAGTTGGGTTAAAAACATTTTTTATCCCATGGGTGAAAAATAAAAACTAAGTCGATGTATGGGGATTAGCCCTCTGAAAATACAAATGTTTCTCCTCCCATTAAAAGGTTGAAAATGGTCATACAATGTAATGCAAAATTTCTTGGTTAACCAAAAAAATAATAAAAGGATCACTGTTAAAACCAAATTTTAAATTTTAACAAAGGAAGAAAATAATAATTTTGGGTTATTCTTATTTTCCATTTAGATTAAGCCAAGAAACCATTTTTTTTAGTTTTTTTGATTTAAAAATGAGGATCGATTTTTGGGAAAATGGAGTCCCAAACTTTTCGTTTATTGATGGACACCTAGAAAGGTTTTTTAATAAAACATTTTGGTTTACTAAAAAATATTTTGGTTAAAATATAGAAAATAGGCTCAAAGTCATTAGATGAGGAAGGATTAGATCATTGCCCAAAATTGGTACCAAACGTTAAATCTTCCTTTTGTCTAAAATTAAAAATTTTTTGAAATTGGCTTTTAATAACATTTGAATAAGAGTTTTCCAAAAATTTTTGTTTCAACGTGAAAATTTATAATTATAAAATCAAAAAATTAATATTTAGTCCAAAAAAATCGAAAAACCCCATGGAGGGAATTTGAATTTCAAAATTGAATTCCTCACCGGAAAATACAATAAATTTGGAATATTCGATTATTTTGGACAACGGGAGATTGCAAAACATGTGGGATTATTACGAAAAAGAACACTTTTTTCTTTTAAAGGGTTTTAGAAAGGTAATAAATTTAAAATCTTCATTGTTTAGAACAAATGAAAATGCAAAAAGAAGGGGTTTAAATTGCCAAACATGAAATTTTTTTAAATTTTTAATAAAATAGTAAAATAAAAATATTATTTTTTAAAACAAAATTTAACCCAACATGTTAGGGATATTTAATTAAATTGAAATGTTTGTTTAAAAATTTTAGAACATAGGAAATTTTAAGGAATTATTATTTTAGAAAAATTTAAACGTTAGGGCATATTCAAAATTGAAATATATCTCGCTTCATTTTAAAAATTTTTAATAATTTAAATTATTAAAAGATAACATTTGAAATAAGTGAAATTAATCATAAAATTTAGATTTTGAAAACCAATTTTAAAAAGGGAAAATATATGGGGTGTAAGGCTGGATACAATCAATTAACAAATTAAAATTAAATATATATAAAAATGAAGATTATAAAAGATGGAGAATAATTACAAATAATAAATGGAAAATGATAATTAAAATACACAAAAAAAATAATAAAAAAATAGAAATAATTACATAGATGATATAAATGACCAATAAAATAAAAAAAAAATAAATTAAAAATGTGGTAAAAATATTTTTAATGAGAAAAATAAAATAATTTAAAATGATAATTAGATGAATTTAAATATTGGTAAAAAATAAACAAAAATATATGATAATTATAAATATGTTTATAGGATGATATTTTGAATAATGAAGCAAAAATGAAAATATTTTTTAAAATTGAGATTTACAAAAAAATATTTTAAATTGGTTGTAAAAAAAAAATTAAAATAAATAAAAAAATCTTTAAAACATAATGGATTTACAAGTCATGTGATTTTTATAAAAAATAAATTAAAATGATTTAAAAAAATTAGAAAATAAAAGGAAAAAATGGGAATTAAATAGAAAAAAAAAGAAGGGATTAGAAAACAAAAATCTTTTTAAAATAATTTCCCTACACTGGTTTTAAAAGAAATGTATAAAATATTTAAAATAATTATTTTAAAGAAAACACTTTAGAATTCCAATTTAATCCTTTTAAAACACAGTAATAGCTTGAAACTTTTTTCAATAAGGAAAATAAGTGAAACGGGATTTTTTTTTTAAACTGCTAAAAATATAAAAAATAAAATAAAAAAGATTATTAGAGGATTAGTAACAAAGAAAAAATTTAAACCAAATTCTTTTTTGTTTACAATTTTAATCAAAAATTGAAAATAATAAAGAAACTAGAAAATTTCCTAAATGTATAATTGCAATTAATAATAATAAAAAAAAAATTAATTTAATAATAAGAGATGTAATAAATAAAATAATTTTTGGAAAAAAAAATTTTTTTATTTGTTAATGAATAAAATAATAAAAGAAAAAAAAGAAAAAAAAGTAAATAAAATTGAAAAGTGTTTTTAATTTCTTAAGGAAATAAAATTTACCAAAATTGAACGTAAAACAAAAATAATGGAAAAATTTTTCTAAATGTAATATGGTCCAAAATGGACAATTTGAAAGCAAATGGGGTTTGGGGTAAAATAGAAATAAAATGTCAAAGGACCAAATTGGTTTTTTGTGAGGCTAAATGGGTAATATCCAGTCCTTTCGTTGCTTTTACTCGGCCCGGTTAAAAAAATAAAAAAATTAAAGAGGGAATTTGGAAAATAAAAAAAATGGGATT
Organism: Gossypium arboreum; assembly: GCF_025698485.1. Classification (NCBI taxonomy): domain Eukaryota; kingdom Viridiplantae; phylum Streptophyta; class Magnoliopsida; order Malvales; family Malvaceae; genus Gossypium; species Gossypium arboreum. The sequence goes on from NW_026440334.1 coordinate 34,080, forward strand.
GAATAGAACCCAAGAAAAAGGGATTAGCCCCAAATTATCCTTTTGGCACTGGACCTTTCCCTTTCCCAAAGGGTGGTTTTAGTTAATGTTAAAGGGCCAATTATTTTAAAAAATAATCTTTCTTTTCTTTCTTTTCGAAAAGAACAGAAATTCCCCCATTTTCTTCTTTTAACGGGGTTTGAAACCCTTCATGCCCAAACAGTTTGAACCCCTTTTCCACCTGGGATTGGGGGGCCACTAAATCGGGTTAGTCTCTTCTTCTTCCTTAATTCTTTTTTTTTTTTGCTTTAAAGTAAGTTAATAGAAAAAATAAAATAAGGAAAAATAAATGAAAATTGAGATAACAAAGGAAAAAAAATAAATTAACCTTCTAAACTTTTTTTTTGTTTTTGAAAAAATTTTTTTTTAAAATTTCCGGGGAAAGAACCCCTTTTGATTTTTTTTTTCCAACCCAAAACTCAAAGAAAAAGCCTTAAACCAAATCACTTTTTGGGCTGAGGGTTTTATCAAATTTGGGGGTTTCACGCCCTCCACCCTCAAAGCCCGGGTTTTCACGGAAACCCTAAAGGTCAAAAAATAAAAAAAACCCAAAGAAAAGGAACCAAATTTCCCCTTTTTTTTGGTTTTCCATATTCCAAACGGGGAAAGGAATGGCCTCCGATGAAATTGAAAAGGTTTTTTTAATGTTTTCCCTTTTTGGGGAATTTTCTTTCCTTTTTAATTTTTGTTTTTAATTTTTGGGATTTAAAGTCCTTTTTTAAAAAGCAAGAAGAAAGAAAAAGAAAAATTGAAGGGTAAATTAAAAACCTCCAAATCTTTTTGGGAAAGGTGTTTTCCCAAAAATTTTCTTTTATTTTCCCCGGGGAAAAAGGGTTAAACCCCTTTTCTTTTTAATCTTTTAAATTTCGTTTTTTTATTTTTGGGAATTATTAAATCCCCACAAAATTTTTTCCTTTTTAATTGGGTGGTTTTTCCCCTTTTACTTGTTCTTTTTTTTAATTTTAATTTGGGTTTTTTTTCCATTTGGGCCACCCCTTTTGGGAAAATTTGGGGTGGGTTTTGGAATTGGGAAAGGTTTTTTGGTGGCAAAAGCCCGGTTTTTAAAGGGCCCCTAGGATTTTTTTGGTTTGGATTTGGGGGTTTTAAAAAGGTTTTGGGTTTTTAAAAATTGTTGGGCCCCAAAACTTTGGGCCCTTTTTCTCTTTTTGGCCCCTCTTTACCGTTTTTTTTCGTTTGGGGTAACCAAAAAAGAATAAAAGACCCAAAGGGCCCCTTTTTTAAAAAAGGAAGGGCCAAATTTTTGGTCCGGGGGCCTTTACCAAAAAACCCCCCCTTCCCGGGGGGACTTTTTCTTCTTTTTGAAGCTTCCCTTTTTCTTTTCAAAAAAAAGTAAAGCCTCCTGGCCCAATCCTTCAAAAGGTATAAAGAAAAACCTGCCCTTATTTCGGATTTTCCAATTCCCACCCCTTGGTGGAAAACCTACTTGTGGGGGCTTTTTTTTAACCATTCCACTTTGCAAAAATTTTAAAGGGAGAAAATTGAGGTTTTTGGTTTTAAGCTTTTTTAAAATGTTGTTTTCTTCTTTTTAAAACCCCAAAAATTGGTTTTAGGCTTTTGATTCCCTTCCATTGTTTTAAAAACTTCCAAGGGGAAAAAAAAGGGGATTTAAAAGATCCGGTTTTGTCTTCCATTTCTGGGGCTTCCAAACTAAATTTTGGGAAAGGATTAAGGAACTAAAAAGGGTTTGATTTTCCCCCAAAAACCTAAAATTAACCCTTAATTTTCGCTTTAAGGGGTTAAGGGGCTTTTTGGTGGGGCTTTTGGGGAACCGCCCCCTTTTCCCCTTTGCAAAACTTTGGGAGAAGGGGCAAAAAGGATTTGGTAAATTTTTTCCCAACCCCCTTATTACCCTTTTCTTTTTGTTGGAATTAAGGCCTTTTTGGTTTGGCGAATCCAATTTTTTCCCCCAAAACAAAACCCCGGGGAACCTTCCCCGGAAGGAAGAAATTTTTTTTACCGTCTTCCCGATCCTGGGTTCCTTTTCCAAACTTTAGAGGGACAAGGGATTTTCTTTTGTTTGGGATTCTTCCCTTTTTTACTTGGGCAAAACCCTTTTTTTGGAAGAGAAGAATTTAAAAAGGGAATTTCGGTAATTTAGGCTTTCCAATCTTGTTTTCACTTTGCAACTTTGGAAAAATAAGGGGGATTTTGGCTTTAATAAAAATTTTGGATTTTCTTTTTGGGCTTCCACTCCGCCCAATCTTCAAAAAGGGAAACCAAAGGGATTTCTTACCAAAATCCCTTCACCCCCTAACTTTTTCCCTACAACTTTTTTAAAAAAAGGGAGTTTTTTTAAAGGGGAAATGGTGGGGGGGCCCTTTTTAAAATTCCTTTCCTTCCACTTTTACCCCAACCCGGAAAAGAAGAAATTTTAACCCCGGGGTCCCTTTTAATTTTCTGGGTTTTTTTTCCCCCAAAACCCCGGGCCAACCAGCAAGTCTTTTTAATTCTTTAAATTTTTCTGCCTTAAAATGATGTAATTTACTTCAAATCTTTCCCCTACCAACCGGGAAAAATTTTCAAATAATTAGTATTTCAATAATCGGTAACAACACAAATTATCATAATTCAATCATACACATTTGTGAAACCATTTTAAAGTTTGAAAAAATCGACTTTGAAGCAACGAAAGAACAAGTCCCACCAATCCTTTTTGATGAGGTGTGATCGGTCACCTCGTAAAAGTGGTTGTTTTAATAAATATTTTGATTTATTTAAACAACGATTTTGGTCCCAAATTAGAAAAAAGGGTTAATGGTTATGCAGGAAAGATTAGCACCTTTCCGCCCAAAATTGATACCTAGTTGATTTATTAGTGTCTAAGTGTCTAAAATTGAAAACTTGAATGAATTTGAAATACAATCCCTCTTTTGTAAAAAAAAAACCTCAACGTTAAAGACCTTCTCTTTAAAAGTGATAAACTGTCACATCCATGAGTTAGGACCGACATCTCGAACTTTTGAGAATGAACTTGCCTTTTATTTAAAATTCGTATTTTAACTTTTTAAAAAGGTATTGATTATTTAGAGTAAGCGGAAAAATCAAAACCATAAGTTAGGACCGTTTTCTCAAATTCTCAAACAGAATATCGCCTTTATTTGCAAAAAATCTTATCTCGAGGTAACAAGATGTCATATCCGATAAGGGCAAACACCTCTTCTCGAGAATAAACATTTTATTCAAAACTGTAGTGATTTTAAAAAATATACATTATTTAGGTTAAATGAGAAAAATCGAAACCTAGTAAGTTAGGGCCGATTTTCTTGAATTTCAAATCGAATATCGATTTTAGGAAAGAATTATTTTTTCGTTAATTAATATAAATTAGGGGTAAAATGGAATAGGAAGAAACGAACAAATATGAATTTCAATATCAAGAACATAAGAATAAAAATAAGCATAATAAGAATGATGAGAACATAAATGGAGGAATAAAACGAACAAGCAATGTAAGAGAATAATAAAAGATTAATAATAATTATAATAGTAAAAATAATAATAGTAATAAACTAAGTAGGAAATAATAATAGTACATTAATAAGACAAATAATATAATAATCTTGATAGTATTAAAAAAAAATATTAATAATAGTAATAAATATAATAGTAATAAATAGAAAATAATAGTACATTAATAATAATAATAATATATAAAAATAGGAAATAATAATATGATAAAAATAATATGTTAATAAAAATAACATTAGTAGTAATAATAAAAAGAATAGTAATAAAAATAAAAATAAAAATAATAGTAATAATGTATTAATAAGAATGATAATAATGAAACGAGATTATAATAATAATATCAAAAAATAGACATAAAAGAAATAGTAATAATAGTAATAATAATAGTAATAATATAAATAATATATGTATAAAAAATAGTAAAAAGGATATGTTATATATAATAATAATAATAATAATAATGGAAATAGTAATAAAAATGGCATTAGAATAAAATAAATATAAGTACAAGTATAATGATGAAATAATAATAATAATAATAATAATAATAATAATAATAATAAGTAAATGATAAAATCACTTAGTTTTAATAATAAAATATCAAAATAACGAAAAGGATTAAATTGAATTTAAAACCGAAAGTTTGGAAATTCAAAATAAAAAGGGAGGACCTATCCAACACGCGCATAACATGGGGGACCAAAGGAAAATAATCCCTTCCCCCAAAACTCACATTTTAGTAGGGACCGAACTAGAATCGGCAAAATTGGGGCCAAAATTGAAAAATCAATAAACTTGATTACAAAGTAATAAAAGGAGGAAGGACCACGGCAAATTCCCCTTTTCCAAAACACTCGGATTCTTGGCGGGTCGGGTCGAATCGGGTTGGTGCATGGGTAAAGGGATAAAATGCGTCGTTTTGGTCAATTTCAAGCTCAAAAGCACACCGTTTTTGTGGGTATAAAAGCTAAATTTTTCTTTTAAAAATCATTTTACTTCATTCTCTTCAAAAAAAACAAAAGGAGGGCTCCTTTTTTTTTTGAACCTCTTGGGTCTTGGGTTGGCCATCACCAAAATTATTGCCGTTCGGCCAACCGTGGACGAAAAATCAAAAAGGTATTTTTTCATATATTTAGAATATATACATAGTCTCCTTTTAAAAAAAAAAAAAAAGAAAAAAAAAATGAATATGATTTTAAAAAGCGAAAAAAAATTTTGCACCTTTGGACTCTTTTCCTTCGCTCCTTTGTTATTGTTTTCTTAGTGTACTTGAATCCTTTTTTTGTATTCAATGAATCTCTCTTCAAAAAACTTACAAAGGATTTTTATGGCATTTATAGCCATTTTTTGATTATTTTATTGTTTCTTTGTCTTTTCTTCTTTAAATCTTTTAGGTGCAAGTGGTGGCGAGCAATTGGCATGGATTGGGGTGGGCGTCGGAGGTGGTAGGCGGCCACAGAGGGGCGCCACTTGGATTAAGGGCTAGGGTTAGGTTTTCTTTTCTTTTCTAAAAATTTTGTGGTGTTGGGCTTATGGTTTGTTTGGGTTTGTAAATTGGTTTTATTTAGTGCATAGGTGGATTTTAGTATTTTAGTTTAGTGGGCTGGACAAAAGTGGGCTGGTACAACACATTGTACATAATCACAAATATTGCTTTCAAATTGCGACACGTCTTCACGTGGTTTTAATGAAAAATACGCCTTCAATTTGCTTTAAACGATAATATTTTTGGGATAATTTAACTTTAATTAAAATATATATATTTTGGAAAAATGTTGAAACTATATGCCGATAAAGAAATAGATAGAATTTGAAAAACTTAAATCAATAATTAAAATTAAAAATGATTAAAAAAAATCATATGCACGAGTTGAAAAAAACCTAAAATCAACCATTAAAATCTAAAAAATCAAAATTTGAAATATTATAGAAATTAAAAGAATTAAAAATGACTACATAAAATAAAACGCCATTTGAAAGTAAAGAAATAAAAGACGATTAATTAAAAAAACTAAAATGATTTAAAAATTATAAAATAAGAAAGCATGATTGTTTATTTATTTATTTATTGTTTATTTATTTATTTTAAAATTTTTAATAATTAAATTAAAGTTAAATAAAGTTAAGAAGATATTAAATATGGATAAATGTATAATAAGATTTTTACATTTTAAAAAGTTGATGATGTGATATTTTTTATTGGTGCCTAAAAATTTATATTTAGGATCATTCTAATATAATTTATTCTCATTTTCTTTTAGTTAAAAGGTTAAACTATCTAGATTTTGTAATATAATAACTAAGTTAAATTAGTTCTTTTATTATTAAATGGATTGATTTAGTCCTATGCTATTAAAAAAATTAATTAAGTCCAAATTGTAATAGACTGTTAAAAATGTTTGAAAAATATATTTTTTAAATTGCAATCAATTCTAAATAAAATATTTCATTTGAAGAATTATCAAAACTTTATAAATATAAACTTTATTAAATAGTAAATAATATTTTGTATAATAAATATTAACTTTATTCCAATTTGACCTTATTTGATTTTGTTTAATAGTAGAAGAACTAATTTAATTAAATCATTGTAAATAGGGACCTCTAAGGTAGGTACATTCTCCATTAAACTATGATTTTGGTCTCTTTACAATACTAAATTTAGGGATTTCCTTCTATACAACATAATTTGACCCTCTTACTTTGTATATGGTTATTCATTATTCCAACTTGTTTTTCTCACCCAAATTAAACAACATTTTATTAAAATCCCAAAAAGTAACTAAACAAAAGAATAGTGATAAACAAAGACAAAACAAGACCAGCACCTTACACACCTAAAACTCGGAACTAAAAACACCATCCCCAAGCCAAACACAAAACCACTTCAAAACAACCATACAGAAACCCATAACAATCTCCTAAGCAATCACGTAAAACCTCCAACAACCCCAAAAGCTCAAATAAAGCCAACATATGCTATCAAATAATCATAAAGCATGCCCAAATCCATCAAACCAGCATGAACAAAGACATCTCAAAGAAACGAAAAGCAGGACCAATCTGTAGCCATGAAGAAGTTACGCAAACATAAACAATCAACTTTTCGAGTCTAATGAGTATTGTAAAATTTCTCATCCCCACCCAACTCAGAGAACTTAGTCCAAATTGTTAATACCCTTAAAGTATTTCATTACCTACTACTTAGAGCCATTTTCTTTTTTCTACTATTTTACCTTCCCTTGGAATTCATCTCAAACACCATCTCTAATACCAAGCTGCTTCTCTAGAGTTATATGAAGGTATGGGATGGGCAACATTTGTCCATTATTGATTGAAGTTGGTTCTAATGTGGTGTTTAAATGGCTTTCAAAATAAGAGTCAAGACTGGAAAAATTACACTATTTTTTTGCTGAAATTGAGAGAAGATCATATCTGTCTTTTGGAAAGTAGAACATATGGGGAACGAAATGGCTTTTCACTTAGCAGGGGTTAAGCGTTCGGATACCTGTAAAAAGCATGGTGGTGAGAGTGTTGAAGAGAATGAGAGTTTTGGTCTTTGTTTGATTAGTTGTTTTATTTCTGCTATCTATTCAGTTAAGAGGATTTTGCAGAGTTGGTTTTATTGGCTTTGGTGGAGTTTATTTATGCTGCAAATTTTGAGACAGGAATGGCTTAAGTTCTCTATGGCCTTTTCTATAATTGTTAAACATGATTGAGCAAAATAAAAATAAAACCTGCTTCTCTAGACTCTCATTTCGATTGTGAACTTTTTCCACACATAACCTTTGACTTGAAGCAAGCCATGAAGACATTTAGACGATAGTCCATACCCAAATTTAAAATTTTATTAAACCCCAAAAGAATGGAGCTAAGTCTGACCAATTGGTTAGTAATTTAGGTAAGTTTTGAATTGGCCTGATAAGTGCTAATCAAAGTGGCCACTTCTATCGTTCTGTGACACTTCGTTATTTTATCATATATTGAGTTAGAACTTTAAATTGTGTTAATATTTTGGATATATGAAAGTTCAACTTTGAATATCAATCAATTTAAAGCAATTATTTTGGAGATTAGATTGGCTCGGATCAAACAATTAAACCCGTCATTGTGGATAATTGATTGAGATTGCATTTAAGAATGAAGCTTCAACAATCACTTTACATTGGTCTTTATTAGCATGTTGCTTTTCTATTTTATAGTTGTTATTAAGGGTTGAATTGTAATTGACTACTAGTATGTTAGTGTAGCGATCGATTTAAAGTATGTCGAAAAATGCGGTTTCAAAACCTCATTTTAAATAAAAGTTCATGAGGATGACATATAAAGATTAAAAAATTATTATGAAAATATATTGAAGATCGGTTAAGTAATTTAACTAAAAGATAATTAATTAAAACTTAGGAATAAATTGTAAATGTCCAATGTTATTGAGTTTTAATTTAGAAAATGTTTAAGGACCTAGTTAGCAATAATCTAAAGGGCCTAAATAGTTATTTAACCATTAAATTGAATTGAGATAGTGAAAATTCATGGAAATCCACTTGCTTTTGATTAATGAAATTAATTAACTAGTAAACTAGATTAATGATTAATAAACTAGATTAGTTAAAAAATATACTATTAACTTATATATATTGCAATAAGGATGAAAAACATTTCATCTTCTTCCAACGTTCACAAAAGAACAGAAGAAAAAGAAAACTTCAATTTTGCAAGCTTACATTCGGTCATTCAAATTGTCATGGTAATCAAGCTAAATTCATAATATTTTTTTTAGATTTATGATTATAGGAGTTTGATTTAGCTAGCTCATGTATCAATTTGTTCAATTGTTAAGTTTTTTTAACAAGTTGTCATTAGAGAGAAAAATTAATTAAGCTTGAAATTAAAGAGATTATTAGATAGTGAATTTAGATTATGTTAAGGACTAAATTGGAAATTAAATTAAACTTGTTAAATAATTTTGTAACATTAAAGACTAAATTGAATAAATTGAAATTTGTTCGATTATATTGTAGCGAAAAGTATAGGGTCCCTAATGAAAGAATGTGATATTGGATTTTGATTCGATGTTAGATATCGAAAAAATGTATCTCAGTATAGGGACTAAATTGAATAAAAAAAAATATATTTGCTATGTATTTGGATGTGAATTGTATGCAAACTAATATTGTTTTATTATTAAATTATTGATCATAGCTAAAAACGATGTCGGTTTAAATTATGAAAGTCAAAAATTGACGGTAGCGGACAATTTCGATTTGTACTTTTATGATTAGAGATCATTATATATATTTTGATTGCATGATTAGCTATCAAGGTAAGTTTATACTTGTCATATGAATTGATTCATTTATGATAATATTGAAATTTAATTGAGATGTGCATAACATAAATGAGGATTCTATAAACTCGATATTGGCATGTTATGTGAATTAATGGTGAAATGAAATGAGGTTATGATAGGCGAATTGGTTTATAAAATGTAATAGGATCATTGATCTCTATTAATTGTTAGAGTGAATATATTAATGCATAGAATTAATTATTAGGGTTATCTTCAATTATTAAGGTTGGGTAAATTAAAGACTTTATAAGGGGATGGTTAAAAACATGTACCATTACGATTATCATTTTAAAGGGTTTAATGGTTAAATTAATTTGGATTAAAGATTATATAAAAGGTTAAAGAAAATTGAAAGAAATGAGTTTATTGACTGGAGGGTATTATGGAAATTAAAGAATCAATAGATTAATAAGAAAAGAGATTAAAATAAATTAAATTTAAATTGAAATGGAAATGGATGTATTTTTATGTAAAAAGTATCATGGTATGTTAAATGATTTTAATTCATTTTTGAATTGAGAAATGACATAAAGAGATGGAAATGTTTGAATTTCATGTTTGATTAATTCTTGTCGGATTGATGTTTATGTTGTATGATTGAATATAAAAGTTGGCGTTATGCCAAAATGGGTTGTTTATTTTCATGCAAGGTTTGGGATCGAAGCCCAAAAAGTTAATTTCAATCTAGCCCTACTGGAATGTTTTAAGTTTCCTAGTTTTGATAAAGGCATGACCAAATTGAGTCGATTTTAAATAGTAAATTGAGATTTGGATTTTGGAATAAATGTTATTTCTAGGCGATTTGTTAGGTATTAGAAGTGATAATTGAAAACCCGGAGGTTATGGCATGATGAATCAAAAGCGTTTTTTTTTCCATTCAATCCGAAAAAATCTACTTAGTTAAAAATTAACATTAAAAATAATAAGGGCACTAGGAAACCGGAAAAGGGTGGTAGTCCACGGAGAAAAACTCCCTGGATCAATCCTGACTCAAAGCCCACCTTAAGTTGGATTTTCTGGAAAAATTAAGTATTTTTGGGGAAATTTTGGAAAAACTTTCACGGAAGCTTTGCTTATTGTCTGATTTTGAAATCGTTTTTTTGAAAGGCCAAAGCTTCAAATTTCAACATTAAAATAAAATATTACCATTGAAAATTATTAAAACCACAAAAAAAATAAGCCATTACATTTTAAAGCCCAAAACCTAAACTAATTGGATTCCTTCCGGAAAATCAAACTTTGACGGGGGCCACTCAATTCCCTCAAACCCAACCCATATGGTTGGGGATTTCGCTGGATAAAATAAAGGGGGTATTTGGGAAACTCGGTGGAAAACCCTTAAAGGTCCTCAAGCCTTTCTAACCCTTCATTGATTCCGGGGAGTTCTTACAATGGGGCCTTGCCCTTATTAATTTGGCCCATAGGCCCAAAAATTAAGAACTAATAAACTTAAGCCCATTTGGGGAACTACCAACCCAAACCATACCTCCACCCGACCAATTTACACTCCAAATCTCAAAAACCAAATCCATTTGGATTCTTTGCCGATTAAAGAAAATGAGGCAAACCTCAACGTGGACAAGCCACTTTATTACTTCCTTCAATATCCCAATCCCATTAGTAATAACCACATGGCATCAAAATAAAAATAAAACATTTAAGCAATTTAACCAATTTTGGTAATTTACCCATAACTAAATTTTCCACTTTTAAAGGTTTTAGAATTTATCATTTTAGGATTTTCATCATATTCCTATTTCCGTCTAAAATCACTTTTTCGAATTGGGGTTTTCCCATCATTCCAATTTTCTTAAGCCCAAAATATGGGGCAATCTGCACTTTTAGTCAAACATTGCTTCAAAAATTTCGTTTATCCCAAGACTAACTTAAATTACAAAATCCATTTTATTTGGGATTTTCGACTTTTGCGTTGCAAGAAAGATTTATTACACACATTTTCACTATCTTGTGAGATCCACACAACCCTACAATTGGATTACTAAACCATTAATCTAACTATTAAACAAACTACGTTTCCCTTACAATTTGCCAATCCACCTAAATCATATAAAATAAAAAACAATAACAACCATTCAAATTTTTGCAATGTTTACCACATAATCAAATTTACTCAAGGTTTAGAATAGAAAATCATTTATAATGGAGCAGAAACCCAAAAATTCCTTAATTTTCCTTGAAAATAACTCAAACTTCTTCCTTTTTCAAATTTTGGTTTAGCCAAAATACCAATTTTTCTTTTCCCTTTTCCTTTTACTAATTACCATCTTATTACGAATAAATTTCTCATTTACAAATTCAAAAATTTCTTTTATTTCATTAAAACTAACTAATAAATTTAATTACTAATTTATTCAGTTCAATTTTCCCAAATTTATGGGATTTTCCAAAGTGTTACTTTTGTCCCAACAGATTTATTAAAATAATTTCATACCCTATTTGCATCATTTATTTAAACATTATATACCAATCAACATCACATATCTTATTTTTCTTAAATAACCCTTTCATCATTTTAAACAAAATGTTGGGTTTTCCTTTGCTCTAAGGCCCACTCATTTCTTTGGCCAACTTCACAATTTCCATTTTTCATCAAAAGAAATAAACAACAAATTTGCTTCATTTTTTCTCCAAATGTCCCCAACTAAAAACAAAAATACTTCAAGGTTTAGAATCAAGGCTCATGCCTCAAAATGAACAAGGTCCAAGAACTTCCTTCAATTTTCCTCCTTAATGACCAAATACTCGGTTTCTCCTCTCCTTTCTCTTCTCTAATTTAGCTAGATAACAAAATACAAAACTTTGTTTTTTCCCTTTTCTTTTAATAAAACTTCAATTTAATTTAATTCTTTAATCAAAAGACAAAATTCTTTCATGAAACTTTACCTAACCCTTATCATAAAACAACCTAACCCTTTCATAACTTTACCAACCATTATCATTGAACATTTACCAACCTATTACAATTTGATCAATTTTCCAAAATTTAAAAGTTCTTTTTCTACAACAAATATCTCCCTTATGTTGGGAGGTTTGCATCAAACCTCCAACCTTTTATTCCACCAGCCTTAGAAAACATTTTCACATAGGTCCTATTTCAAATTTCACCCCTTTTTCTTTAACAAAAATTCTAAAAGTTCTTCTACTTAATTTGGGCTTTCGAGGCCCCTAAATAATTAAACCTATGCCAACATTCCAAATTGAAAAGGGCGTTAAACCTACCCTTTAAAAATTTGCCCAAAATTTACCAATCCAAGCGTGAGGGTTGTATTGCATCGTCTTTTCCCAAACTCGAATTTCCCTTCCTTAATTGTTGAAAAAAGGCGACCAAAATCTGAACTTTTCCTTAATCGATCCCGGTTGGTACTTTTCCCCAAGCAGTTTTCAATCGGCCGGAAACAAACATTGCTCTCATCTCTTTCCGATTAGACTGGCTCCCATTAGCCGCTTGGTATATCATCACATCTAATTTAAGCAAATCAACCACTCCTTTGCCTAAGGTTTAGTCCTTCGAGCAACAAATCAAACTCTTTGGTTAGGTAATAACCCTCCGACAAGAATTCTCCAAATCTTAATGAAATTCCTCTTGCCAACTCAAATCATGGTCAAATTTTCCCTTTGGGCTTAAGCACATGCATATGCAACCACCTTACCCTCTTGCTTAACACAGGCCCAAACCCACGGTTGGCTATTTACAAGTAAAATCATTCCCGGATCAAATTCACGGTTATCAACTTTCTTAATTCTAAAACTTTCCTTTGTTTTTACCATACAAGCGGTTCCTTTCCTTAGGTTTTGTCATCTTTGCCTCCAAAAAAAACCTTCCACAAACCTTTTAAGTTCCTCCGGCCGAAAATCGTTTTCGACCTTGACCTGCGGCTTCCACTTTAAAACGCCAATTTTTGAGGCCACCTTAACCCTACAGAGACCACATGCCAAGAAGGTTACCTTCTCAACCAAAATTTCGAACTTCCGGGTTTCTTTCTCCTTAATACTTAAGAATTTAGATCTATCATGTTTCTTTTATTTGAATATACCGGTTCGTCAATAAAGCGACTCACGATCCAAAATGGTTAAACATTCATCAGATCCTAAAGGGGGAGCGTTTTAGAAATATAAGAAAAATCAAATACCTAGGCTTGTGTTTTTGGAATGCCCTTTGACCCTTAATTGATTATCCAAAAATCGTTTGGAAAATCTGGTTTTAACTTCAATAGATGTCAACCTTGGCTGGATACACTTAATGTGGGCAAGGCGATAATCAATTCACATCCGAAATTTCCTTTTTCCGAAAAACCGGTGTCCCCAAAGAAACGGTAATGAAATCCACCAAAACCGAATTTGAGCCTTTAATCATAACTCCTTGATCCATCAACGGTCGCATGGACACCCGGGCGTTGGAAAATCTAAAAACCAATTTGATTAGGTTTTTGGAAGTTTTGAAAAACTCTTGGAACTCCTTTGGTCTAATTATCCATGGTTTTTGAACTTACAAAGCCAAATAGGCCTAAAAAAGAATCCACTTTTTTTAAAAACAAATTGGCAAATAACCCCCTCACCTATAAAATTCCTCATCCTTTGGGTCCTTCCCATTCTTTAGCAAGAATGATCGCTTTATGTTTAAAAGTAGTTTAAAATGAGAAAACCCACAAACCCATCGCTCCAAGGAAAATCTTACCTTAGTTTCAAGGTCTTACCCTTTGTTACCCTAACGGTACCCAAAAGATTAGTTGGAATACCCTCAAATCTCCTTAAGCGCCAATTGCCATAACCACTCCTCCAACCAATAACCCCATTGGGATACAAACCCACCCCTAAAACTCCTGTTGGCCCGTCGTTTAGAAATCACCTCGATTCCGTTGCCGAACTTTCCCGCAATTTCCAACCCATTGCACGGGGAAATCACTGGCAATTATCAAGACTCTATCATTCCCAAGGGGTATCCCCCGGGGCATATTCCGACAAATCTTGTCAGCATTCCTCCTCGTCCACGCCTCTTTACCATTCGTATTATCATTCAATTTTTTAGCCAAAATATTCCGGAACAAATGTTTTTAACAGAGAATTTGTTTTTAATCGAATTATTTCCAATCTCTTACGATTTTCCTTGGTTTTATTCATCCTACTAGAGTATCCAATGGGTTTGATCAACGATAATTGGAAAAATTTAAAAAATTCAAAATACTTAATTAAAATTGAATCCACCCTTTAAAGCCCACTATGGTTGGGGATTTCTGCGTGGATGAAAATAAAAGGGTGAGTTTGGGGAAACTCTGTGTAAGGAAAACCCATTCAAAGCCCAAGTCGCTCAAGCCTTTGGGCCTAAGCCCATTCAGTGGATCTGGGCGGAGCCCTTTGTTACAATAAAGGGGCCTTAGCCCTTATTGAATAAAGTTGGCCCATAGGCCCATTTCAAAATTACATGCAACATCAATAAACATATGCAAGCCCATTTGGGGACTACTCAACCCACCCCACTACACTCCACCGTACCAGCCATACACTCCATGTGGGGAATAGCTCAACCCACCCAACCTAACACTCCATAGTTGGGCCATTTTGCTCGTTAACGATAAATTGAGGCAAAGCCTCCGACGTGGACAAGCCACTTTATACTTCCTCGTCAATATCCCAATCCCATGCATCGGATAATAACCACATGGCATGCGTAAATAACAAATCAAATATGCATTTAAGTCAATTTAACCTAGAGGTATTTGGTAATTTATCTCCTGGGTAAAACTATAAATTTTCCACTTTTAAAGGTATTTCTAATTTATCTATTTTAGGATTTTCATGCATATTCCTTTTCACTATAGAATCACTGGGGTTCTTGAATTGGGCCGTTATCATTCAATTTTGGCCCATTAAGCCCAAAAATATCGAGGCGAAAATCGTGCACTTTGGGTCAAACATTGCACTTACCAAAAACATTAATCGATTTACCTCCGAGCATTACCAAAATCTACAAAATACCGATTTTGGCATTTGGATTTTACTTTTGGATCTAGACTAAGAAAAGGGTGTTAGTTACACATTTGCGACGATATCTTGGCGAGATCCACACGAACCCTACAATTGGATTACTAACACATTAATCTAACTATTCAAATCGAACACGATTAACCCTTACAATATTGCCAATCACACCTGGATCATAGTAAGCATAAGAAAACAAAAGCAACTCATTAACAAATTTTTGTCAATGTTTACCACATAATCATAATTTCACTGCAAGCTGTCTTCCTGAGCAATAGTCACTAAATCATTTATAACTGGAGCTACGAAACTCCAAATCAAGTTCCGTTAATTTTCCTTGAAAATAGACTCATATATCTTCTATCCATAAAATTTTCAGAATTTTGGTTTAGCCAATCAATACCAGATTTTTCTCAAAGTTTCCCATGTTTCACTGTTTGACTAATCTGACCACTCTTCATTACGAATCAAATTTCTCATTGTACAGAATTCAAAATATGTTCTTGTTTATTTCATTAGAAACTAGACTCAATAAGATTTAATTACATAATTTATTCAGCTTCTAATTCATCTCCCACAATTTATGGTGATTTTCCAAAGTCACGTTACTGCTGTTGTCCCAAGCAGATTTATTACCAAATCACACTTTCATACACCTATCTTGCATGCATGTTATTTAAACATGTATATCACCAATCAATCATCACATATCTATGATTTTTACTTAAGCATAATCTCCATTTCATCATTTTAAAGCACAACATGTTGGATTTTTCCTTTAGCATCTAAGGCACATGCATGCTCATTTCTTTGGCTCAACTTCACATATCTTCCATTTTTCATCAAAAGAACATGAAACAACAACCATTTGCTTCATTTTAATTCATGACCAAATGCTCACAACACCTAAAAATCAAAATATACTTCAAGAGTTAAGGTAGAATCAAGAAGAACTCATGAACCTCAAAATAGAAGCAAGGTACCAAGAACTTACCTTCAATTTTCCTCCTCCTAATGACCAAATACTCAAGAGCTTTCTCCTCTCCTTTCTCTTCTCTAACTTTCAGCTATGATGAACAAAGATGGACAAAACTTTGTTCTTTTCACCCTTTTTCTTTTAATAAAACTTCATATTTCATCCATTTAATTCTTTAATACAAAGACATGAAATTCTTATCATGAAACATTTACCTAACCCATTATCATAAAACATTTACCTAACCCATTATCATGGAACATTTACCTAACCTATTATCATTGAACATTTACCTAACCTATTATCAATTTGTATCAATTTGTACCATAAATTATGGATATCAAGTGTACATTTTGTCTACAACAACATGATGGCTGGCCCTTCATGTAAAATGGGAGGTTTGTCATGCAAATCCTCCTATTTTCCCTCCTATTTATTGGCCACTTCAATTTAGCCTATAGCATTTTCAAACATTTTCACATAGGTCCTATTTCATAATTTCACCCCTTTTTCTTATGGAACAAAATTAACTAAAATTGTTGGCTTCTATCTTAAGTTTGGGCTTTCTAGAGGCCCCTAACATAATTAAACCTATGCCAACATTCACGAAATTCCGAAAATTGGGGCATTACAAAAGGCCTAAAAAGAATGTAAATATGTTAATGTTTATATATGATGAGTTTTATCCATTTTGGGGCCTATAATCAGTTGAGTTATACAATTTGGTAGGTTGAATCAAATGATGCAATGTACTATAGATGTTTATCTTCAAAGTTATGACATCACTCTATGGATTGTGACACGACCTTTAACGTCGCGACATTCCCTCTTGAAGTCGCGATCAACTTCTTCCTTGATGTCGACATGATACCTTCATAGGTGTGATGCCAACTAAGTAAACTTTGAAAGTTTCACATTTCGTACTCAAATGGTCTTAGGTTATCATAAGAGCTTTTGTAGCTAATATAAACCTAGGATAAATGGTTTCTCTTTTTGAAAGTTTAAGGGTCAAATTTAGGTAAACAAAGAATAAGGAGAAATTGATGAAAGATTGATGTCCACAAAACCAACTAAATATCGACTAAGGCAAGTGCACCTATCAATTAATAGTATAGTTATGGTGAGCCGATTCCCACGAAGACTAAAAGTACTAGTAATTACTATCTTTCTATTATTTAACGATAAATTTGAGCCATTGATTGAAAACTAAAATTAAGTAAATTAATTAACTAACGAACACGACAAAAAGCAAAACAGGAAAATAACTTATTAACAACCAAGAAGCAAAACAAAACCTAGGAAAGAATTCACCTAGATTTCATTTTTCATTATCGATCTAAATTATGCAATTTCTTCACTTATTATCTTGATCCATAGAAATCCTAAATTATGCTAATATCTCTTTCAAGAGTAAAACAACGACTTAGGTTGATTAATTGATTTTTTCTAATTAAAACCTATATTATTGCATTAACTCAATTTATGGGTTCCCTATTAGATTTGACTCTAATCGGTAGATTTATGTGTCTATTTCTAGAATTGCATGCAACTCTACTCTATTATGCTAGATCTACTCTAAATAGGGCCTATTCCTCCGATTTAAGCAATCAAACATGGATCAATAGTTTAGAAATATTAAACCAATAATTAAACACACATATTTGGGAACAAGATCTAAGTCTTTATTAAAATAAAAATAAAAAAAAAAAATTTTTCCCCCAAAAAAAAAGGAAAAAAACAAAAAATTAATCAAAAAAAGAAAAATCATTTAATTTTAGAAAAATAGGGTTTCAATCTTGAAAATAAAAACCCCAAGGGTTTTCAAAGGAAAAACTCTTTTTCTTTTTTCTTTTAAGAAATCAAAACCCTAAAAAGGTTTTTCCTTTTTTGGATGGAAAGGAAATCCTTGGGAATTTCCCGGGGCTAATAATTGTCCCCTTAATTACGCCCCTACCTTGATCGATTTTCTTTTTCATTCCTTTCGCTCTCATATGTTCTCCTAAGTATAAAACATGAATTTAAAGGATTAGGATCATAAAGTTCACAATTAACATCGAATAATTATAAAAATTATTAAAATGGGATTAAAATATGTTACTTTTAACACTTATCAAAGATATAAACGTTGAGAGCTAAATTTATTATTATACCTATCATATAATGTTGATTACTTTTTAATAAAATTACGCCTTAAAATGTGTTATGTTATTATTCATTGATGATGCAAGACTTATGCAAAACTATCAACTATTTTCCTATAATTCATATTTTTTATTATTTAACTAATATCATTTAACATTATAATTTTATTTTAATAATAAAATTAACATTAATAATAATTTTAAATTTTAAATAATATTCTTAATATTTTATTATTTTAATATTTTAAAATTAAATAATAATATAATTTTAAATATTTTATAATAAATATTTTAATAACATAAATATGAGTTTATTTAAATTTCCAGCTTTAATGTGTACTATTCACTCATAAAATATATATATATATATATTTAACATAAGTTTTAAATAGATATTGAATATTATTAAGTCTATATAAAACATTAGTTATTATAAAATTACACCTGAAAACACACCTTAAGATAGCCACCTAAAATATATATACAAAATAAATAAACCCTTCAAGACCACCGAGGATTAACTAAACATCCGTGCACCTCCAATAGAAACAAATCTAGCCTTCTCGTCCAAAAAAAAATCAAAAGCAAAAGCATAGTTCCCATAAAACTACCATAAAAACGAAAGGCATAAACTTTTATTAATACAAAAGAGATCACAAGATCACAATACATAATAAAACTTAAACAACTGGACATAATTAAAATTAAAGCACTCAACTTGGGAAATGGTTGGCAAGCAAAACATTTTTTCTCTCCCCAAACATGAACTTTTATTAATAGAAGGTGGCAACCACCAAATTCGGATACAAGTAATGAAAACGACCATTTTATCCCAACAACAAAATCCAAATCGGAAAACTTTCAACATGACCAACACTAAAAACAACGACAATGGACGCAAACACAAACACAACCCCAGTCCCCAGTGACACTAGACAGCTCTAAAATTCCAGCACATGCCAAGAGATTGAAGGGCATCATAAAACAAAACACTGACAAGTAATTATTTATTTTACAAATCAGCTGACAACTTGAGGATAGGAGAATAATCTTCTGAATGTCACTTTTCAAAAGTGAGTTCATGTTCATTTCAACCTTAAATTCTTGATCAAATTGGGACTGAATCTATCAGCAAAGCAGTGATGCTAGTTTTGCTGACTCCCCAACTTCCGTATAAGCATCTTCGCCCGTGTAAGGAGATCAATGACCCTTGCAAGGTTTAGAATTGATTAAGAGCCGAAGTTGGTGCTGCTATTGGTTTCAAGAACTCTTCATTTATATCCTTCCAAGCATTGTTTATTTGCTTGTATAATTCATCGTATGCCTCTTGCATTGACACCCTCTTGCTTCATGTAACACTCCTTTTGAAAATGTCCTCTCTCTGCTCAACCTCGATAAACATAAATTATTTTGGGCTAAGAGAGCTGTCCATGGTTATATCAAACCAAATCAAACTCACATAATAAAAATTGTTAAATATGACTCCTATTTTCATCAAATTTGAAAAATAATCTTTCGGTTAAACTCTTTACTTATTTCAATCAAACCGGTTAGTTTAGATTATTTTTTATTATTTGACCTATGAATTTAGTCTATAAATAGGCTCTTTTATAACCTTAGAAAAATACACTTATTAGAATTAGAACTCATAACACATTCAGAAAATTTTGTGTTTACGTTTGAGAGTTCTTTGTTTTGGGTTTTGAGGTTTAGTCTTTATCTCCATCTTTTGTACTCTATGTTCTTCGCCATTATAGTAAAATTATCTTTACCCGTGGTTTTTATCCTCTTTGGAGAATTTTTCTCGTTAAATTTGTATGTTCAATTTCTAAATTTAATCCTTGTAAGGCCCAATTTTGGCCCGGCCTAAACACAAAACAAAAAAAAAAGAGAGAATAAATTATAATAAAAATATTATAAATCCAAATATTACAACCCATTTACAACAAATATTAACAGTTCATTGGCCCAAAAAACCCTAGCCCTATTACATAACAAAGTAGGCCCAAATGGCCCAAAAGTTTAAATCAAAACCCTAGGTCACCCTTCTTTGCTACTCATGGACCTTTAGCCTCAACACCGTCCGACCACCACCGGCCTCAAATGCGCCCAGCTACCTCCCCACGTTGCCTCCTCCTACAAAGAAGACAAACAAAGGACAAACACAACAACAAATACAAAAAAATATATAGAAAAAATTGTATTTTTGATTTTATTTTCATTTTCCTTTTTTATAAAGCCAAGAGATTTCATCATCTGTAAAGGTTACACACCTGGATATTAAAAAATCAAGCCAAAAGTTCTTGAAAGGTGATTTCCAAATATGTTTTTTTTCTTTTGATGGATTTTGCAATCTTAATGAACACATGAAGGGACGAATACCCGATGAAAGCCAAAACATCTTAGAAATGCATAGATGTGGGGGAATTGAAACGGTTAAAATTTTTTTAAATCTTCAAAGTTTTTTTTTTTTTTGAAAAACGACAAAGATTCAAGTTTTTTTTAAAAAAAGGAAAAAGAGGGGCGAGGTTACCGATCTCCATGGTCGAGGCCTCGTTGGCAAACGGCGCCATCCCGCCATTAGCCATCAAGTTGATGGAGGTTTAGTGGTGCGTAATGGAACAAACCCTAACAGGCGGGGTTCCTTTTTTTTCATCTGCGTTTTCAAAAAAAAGTAAATGGGAATAGGGACTTTTAGCACGAAAAAAAAATCGTTTATATAAGGATCCTAGTGTCGACCCGATTGGATCACCCTTTTGTTCAAAATGGGAATTTGGACGTTATATCCTCCCCTTGCGATAGCATTCAATTACCTTATCTTTTTACTTTGTTTTTTAATTCACCTATAATTTGCGTTTTCATTTTGGTTAATATGGCGTGGCGTTTTGGGATCGGGGATATTTTCAATTTTGGTCCTGAAATTCCGTGCCTTGCACATTAGTCCTCAATTTAATTTTAAGAATATTAAATTATCCCTTTTATTTTAATTTTATTTCAAATAAGTCCTTTTTTCATCTTTTATTCATTTCACATTCATTTTTAATTCTTGTTTATTTACTTTGTATTTTGAGCTACTTTGATAATTATGATTTGTTTCAAAGGCATTATTATTTTTATTTTATATCATATCACTTTAACATTTTGTGTAATATTTTTTTTTTTTTTTGTACATTATTATATATACATGATTCATGATAGAGTGCCATGTAAATTATTAATCTTATATTATTTTATACATACAATTTCTTTTAAACTTATTCCTATATTTAGTTATATATTCTTTTTGCTATCTAAAGGAAAATCCACATATTTTATGTATTATTTAAACTATTATTATTCATATACTTGGTACATATATTTGATTTATATATTATTTGATCTATGTTATTTTAAACATATGTTTTTTAAATCTATTTATATATAATTATGTTGTTACAATCTATTACGTATATAACTTATGATGAAGTTAATTTAATTTTATAATTCATATTTTAGTTCCACGTTATTTTTTAATATATAGTACATATGTACATTATTTTAGTTTCATATTTTATCATGCAATCTTTCCATATTTTATGTTTTTTTAAAAAATTATCTTTTTGTATAGATATTGTTAATTTCAAATAAATGTTTTATTTCTAAATATCGGTATTTTATTTGATTCAAATGTTTTAACGTCAATGTTAAAAATTATATATTTATATTCTTAGTTTTCTTTTATAAATTATTTCAAGTCCTAACACGTGTTGTTTGCTCATCAATGCATCATTCTTTAGAAGTTGTTTTGTATCATATTAATTTTATGTTGTTTGGTATCTCATGGGTTAATCATTTTTATATTATTTCATGTATATTTGTCGTATTGTTGGTCTCCATCCATGCTTAGAAGTTTGATTACATTTTCTTAGATTAGTTATACTCAATTATTGGTTTTGTTAATTTGTTAATTATTAGTTTGTTAATTGGTATTGTATTTTATGTGCATATTACCCCATGTTTTTTTTTTCCTTTAGTCTACAAATGTGCATTATAATTTTCAATTTTTTAAAATTAATTATTCAATTTTATTTCAAGTCAAATTAATGCGTTTTAAGTGGTTTTATAATTATTCATTTGAAAATTCCTTAAAAGGAAGGCAATGTTTGATGTTTGGAAATTGGAAATCGTGTCCTATCGTCTTTGGTTTGATTTCTCATTTGTTCAAAATGATTGAATATTCCTTTAGAATTTCACTCGTGTTTTCCAAATTCTAAAACAAGGCAATATTCAATGTTTGGAAATTAGAATCGTGCTCTATCGTGCTAGGTTTCGATTTGGTTTGTTCAAATAATTTAATATTCCTTTAGAATTTCACTCGTGTTTTCTAAATTCTAAAGCAAGGCAATGTTCAATGTTTGGAAATTGAGGAAACGTGCCCTCGTCTTTGGTTTGATTTTTCGTTGGGCTAAATAATTGGGCATCCTTTTGTAATTTTCAACATATAAACTTTTGGAAGTAAAAAATTATCGTGTTTTGAGGGTATAAAGGATCGTGTCCTATCGTCTTTGGATGTGATGTTGTATACCTTTGAAACAAGAGAATTTTAACGACCAACAGCCATTCAAATGTTTTAAAAGGAACCATATTCTAAAAATAGCTTTAAATCTTAGACATAAGGACAATACTTAATCAATTTGGTACCAATTTTGGGCGTAATGAGGTGCTAATCCTTCCTCATATGCGGCTCCCGAACCCGTTTTCTCAAATTTCGTAGACCAACATTGATTTAAATGGAGCAAAAATGTTTTATTAGGTGATCCAACCACACCTAAACAAAAGATTGGTGGCGACTCACACTTTGTTTTAAAAGTCGATCCCCATTTTTAAATTCAAAAATAGTTTGACACTTGGTGACTCCACTAGGGACCGAACAAGAGAGTCAAGCCATAAAATTGATTATTTGTTGTCCCTTTGTCGAGTATTGAAACTTTGTTTTGAAAATCATGATTGCATTTGTTTGTATGATTGTTATGGTTGGGTCTTGTAGAATAATATTGCATTGCATTGCATTGCATGACCGTTTGGTTATACCTTTAAGTGGAAGAAACTATGCTTTCGTGAGGTTTTCACCTCCTGGGCTAGTGGATTATACGGGAAATTTGTACCTATGATTTCTGAGATTTTCATCTCCTCATGGTCATAGGTAAATGTATCCCCAATCAACTCGATCCATATGAGCCTATAATGGGTAAGGATTGAGGTTTTGGTTGGTACCTTCTCTTTAGAACCAAACCACATATAGTGAACCTTAAGAGCTATCATTAGGTAAGCCGTGTTAAGCTTTAGTAGTGGCCCATATCTGTTGATTATTTTTGGTTTCTGGTATCGTATTATTATTTTGAACTAACTTGTGTGTTGTTTTAATTGTGTTTTGCATGACATTGCATACTAAAGGAGGTGTTGATTGTATTCTATTACTAAGTTAGAAGATTTAAAATGGAGAATGAATTTCTTAATAAAGTTGAGGATTATTCCCATTCGGCATGGTGAGAAGTTACAATGGAGAAAGGGATAGCAGCAAAAGGATATACATCGAGTTAAATTCACTCGCGTCAATGTAACCGAAATGAGTTGCAAGAGTTGAGAATATATGGGATCGTTGAGATGAAGGAATCAAACAGTTGTTCTATCAAAGTTATGGTGATATATCCTACTTGCTAGATATTAAGGTGGACAAGCATCATTAGGTTATGGTTCAATTTTGGAATTACCACAAGTGTTTCACTTTTGGGGAAGTGGATTTAGTGCCTCCGTGGAGGAATATACTACCCCTTTCGGTGTCCAAAAGTTCAAGTTAGAAAAGCTTATGCCAAGTTTTTAATGGTCAAACTTTTGAAGAAATTAATGAATATTTCGGATGGGAGCCTTGGTCCTTGCTGGATTCAACAAAGGGGATAGTAAATGTATCCCGGGAAATTTGAGAGATTTGGTTTTAACACAGAATGAAAGAAAAGGGGATATCTTACCTTAAGTATCTATGGATTGATAATTTTTCCTAAGGCTTTAAGGCATGGGATGACAGTCCTAACTTATTGGGTCTTGAGAAGGGGATCACCCTATACCCAATATTTGAGCGTTGGATCCTTGAGCATGTGTGGAAGATAGGTGAGGGTTTATTGGGCGTGCCCTTTGTTGATGGTGTGGTTCCATGGGCACTTTTGGAAAGTGAACAAGGTTTCTTCGGGGTCTTTTCTAAAGGTTATTCCGTTAAAGGAAGGGTAGCCATGCAAAGGAGAGCGATATTTGGAAGAAAAATGGATGGAAATTCTTCAAAATCTCAAGGAAGAGGATATAGAGTGGAAGCTTTTGGATGGTTCTGATGAAATCTTGTATCGATGGGGATTTTGATTGGGTACCATTTCGAAATTTGGAAGGCTATTGGGTATACTCCATTGCTTTCATTAAGGCAATATAAATCGAGGTAGTTTGTCCCGACTTACGGGCTTGCTGGTGTGAATTCTCCTATAAAGGTGACCACTATAAGAAGAAGGTTGGAACTATCGATGCTTGAACAAACTATTGGATGAAGAGGTTGGTGTTGGTTCCATGGTGACCCGAATACAATGGATGGTTTAGGAAAAGGGTCAATGATAATATTCCTAGGCCAAGTTTAGAAGATAGACATGGAGCAAAAATTACAAGTTGCCCGTCGGGAGATGAAAATTATAAAAGGATTTTGAGAAGAAGAGTTTTAAGTTTGGGAAGAAGATCGAGCAGTTGGAGGAACAAAAGATGCATCAGATTAGATGTAGACATTTAGAGGTTAGAGGTGAGAAGTTGAGAAAGGGAAAAGTAAGGGAAGAGGATCGACGGTTTGAAGGCAGTTATAAGTTACCCTATCTATGAGGACTCTTGGGTTAGGTAAAACTTGAACAATGGCACTAGGAAATTCAAGAAAAAGACCAAAGCCAAGATGGGAAAGGAAATTGAGAGGCTCGGGGCCCGAAATGAGGATTTAGAAAGAGTCCGGGAAAATAGAAATAAATGAGGTGAAATAAAGACTAGAGGGTAGAACTAGAAGTCTCTTCATTCAGAAGGGAATTAAATGGAGTTGAAAGCAAGCTTGAGTAAGGTAGAAGAAATGAAAGGAAAGAAGAAGAATTAGAAGCGTCATTACAAAGGGTGAGATGCGGTTTAATTTTTAAACAAGTGAGGGCGTTGGAAGGCCTTCACCATCAAAGACCAAGTCGAAAAGGGATTACATTATGGGGAAGTGCCCAAATTTGGGAAGTAGCCTTGCAAGCTTTAGCATACAAGCGAACCGGCGTGAAGTACGAGTTGGAGTCGGATCGAGGAGGGCTAGCCTCGTTGCTTAGGAAAATTAAGGCTCGAGAATTAGGGAAGTCTTATTTGTAACTCGGTTTATGTAAAGAATTTTATTTTCTAGTAAAGTTTTCTAAATGGAATTGAATCAAAATTGATGCCTCATTTGCATTCATGCATTTGCATTACATCGTATACATTAAAGGTCATAAAAGATTCTAATTAATTAAAATTATTTATGTCAAACAACAAAAACCAACCAATCGCACCCTACGACCGAGGAAAAAAACCAAGTCAATGGACAAAAGACTTGAAAAATTGGAGCAAATGCAAAAGGACATGCAGAACAAATGCGATTCTGGATGCAAAGCGATAGCCAAATTCAACAAGAGATGAAAGATCAAATGATGGAATCCCAAAAGAGATGATGAGTCGTTGTCCTAATTCGATGGGAAGAATGGATAAGGAAAGGGTCCTATGGATAATGTTGGGAAAATAATGAAAACCCTCAATATCCTCCCCTTCACTCCAACACATGTATCGACACAACCGAGATTAATCCAGAGACCATCTGTTGATCGGTCTCAATAGATTCAGTCGAACTTCAATACCAATGAATTTCCATATTGGCTCGGCTCTAACCCTAAATAACTCGAATTATCTGCTAGTTCTGATTTGGATGAAGTTGGAAGAAGAAAAAAAAATGGAATCACAAAAGCAATTAGAGGAGCGATGTAAATGGTGGAGGAAAAATTTAGAGCCATAAGCGCAATAGTCATCATGGAATTGGGCTAAGGATCGAGTTTGGTCCCAAACTTAGTCCTTTCCCCAAGTTCAAAATGCGAATTTGAGAAGTATAATGGGCAGCCCAAAGCTCATATTACCATGTTCTGGGAAGAATGAGGGTATGTTAACAATGATCAACTATTGATTCATTGCTTCCAAGCGTTTAGTGGGAAAGAATCTAAGTGGTACAATTTTGGTCGTACCAAGGTTAGTTCGTGGAAAGATTTGGCCCAAGCATTCATGAAGCGACGACCATGTGAGGGTATGACTCGATGGATTACTCTATAGAATATGGGAAGAAACCAAATGAAAGTTTGGACAATATAAAATGGAGAGAAGTTGCCATACAAGTTCAAAAGGGCTTTTGAAAAAGAAACCATGATGTGCTTTATCAACACTTTGAAGGCCTCGTTCTTTACACACATGTTGGGAAGAGCCATAAAAGCTTCTCAAACATGGTAATGATGGGAGAAATGATCGAGAATGTAATAAAAAGTGGAAAGATAGGGGGAGAGAATACCAAAAGGCCACTGGGAAAAAGGAAAACAAGGTGAACAATACAAATATAGGGTACTCAAAATCGTTTACCATTAATCAGAGGCGGTGACTCTTTGGAGTCAAGGTTGTTAAGGCAAAGTCTAGCATAAAACAAAACCCGGAAGCTTCAATTTATGCCTATCCAAATGTCATATAAAGAGTTGTATCAAATTTTATTCGATGCACATGTGGTGACCCCTTTTACCTAAAGCCATTACAACCCCATACCGAAAAATTGCGATGCAAGCGCTCAATGTGACTACCATGCAGGAATTTTGGGGCATTCAATAGAAAACTACACTACCTTTGAAAGTTTGAAAGACTTATTGAAGTGGGCATGGTGAAGTTTGATAATGCACGTCCGGAAAATTGCTACCTAATCCGCCGATGGTGGGGAAATGCGATGAGTGAAAATATGGGAGAAAGATCAAGGAGATAGAATTTTATGAAGAGGCCAAAGAGGAGGGGGTATATTCGTCATAATCAACGTCAAAGGGCCAAGGTCAATTATCCTTGGTTATCATTTCACGTCCAAAAAAGATGTGGAATTCAAATGGCAAAAGGTTATAGGTTATAATTGAAACCGGTTTTTCTTACGAGGACAACAAAAGGGTCCTATGGAGTTATAATTGTAACTTGACAATCCCGGGAAGGAGAGTTCATAAGGAGGATCAAGATATAGGTTCTCAAGGCGTAATGGAAGCGCATGATTTGGTAAACACGAACGAACTGTAAAAGGAAAAGCTCGATATCGGAACAAAAGAAGGGAAAAGCTATTGAGTTTGAGTTGGTTGTTAATGAACCGGTGAAAGTGGAGGAGGCTGGGGCTCCTAAAATTTCAAACAGTGAATATAAGCGTGGTGGAATGTAACACTCCTAACCGTATCGGTTCGGAATAAGGTTATGAGGTATTATTTGAACAAAACCTATAAGGTCAAAGATATTTACGGACATAAATTATCAACAATGCAACCTATCTCATTGATTTTTTCATAAGAGCTCTTATAAATTTAAAATGACTAACTATCAAAACATAAGAATATCTAATAACAAATTAACTACTATCAAGTTATAACTAAAACATTTCAACACATTAATTCAATTATAAGGCTTCTCTAAACAAAATAAGCAAGCCATCTTCGCATGGCTATAATGTATACAAAGTCAAAATATCATTCTACCTATAGTCTATCCTATACATGCCTTAAATCATGATGATATACCATCTTCTCAACTCACATAATGACTTCGGTAGTGTGATAATCTCCAGCTCTTCCAAATCGAACTAAAGGATAAACCTATAAGGAATGGAAAGACACGGATAAGCTTCAATGCTTAGTAAGTTTTAAGCAATGCAAACAATTAATTTACTTATAGATCGATTATTTCAAATTTTCAAGAAATCATTCCTAGGTAATTGCCATTTAAATAAGTATCCATGAACATAATGCATATTTAGCAAATTCACCTCACTTGAATCTGAACTCAATTAAAACCAAATATTGAAATCACAAATAAGATCATAAGAACTCGAAAAGTATTTCATTAACTAGTTTTAACCATGTTTGCAACAAAATCACAAATTCACTACAAGCTGTTTTCCTAAGCAATAGTCACTAAATTATTTATAACTGGAGATAAGAAACTCCAAATAAAGTGCCGTTAATTTTTCCTGAAAATAGACTTATATATCTTCCATCCATAAAATTTTCAGAATTTTTGGTTGTAACACCCGAACCGAGACCATCGCCGTGTAGGACACGAGGTTAACAAGCCAAGTTCACATGTTTTGCCCACCAATTTGACATTTCCAGTCAGGCTGGAAAACTGCGTCACTGTCGTTTAAAAATCATATCTCGAGTTTCAAAACTCGGAAACTGGTTTCGTAAATTTTCCTGAATTTAGACTCATATATCCATCCATGGATTTTTCTAGGATTTTGGTCTGGCCAATTGGTACAGTTTATTAGTTAAAGTCACCCATGTTACAGGGATCGACTGCTCTGACCTTCGCGCGGTATAACTTGAATATCTCTCTGTACAGGGATTTAATGCTTCTGTCGTTTGTTCCTAATGAAACTAGACTCAAAATGGAATCTGTACATATAAGGTATGTCTCCTAATTCCTTTTGATAATTTATAGTAAATTTTAAAGTTGCGACAGGGAACCCAGAAACTGTTCTGGCCCTGTCTCACAATAGCTTTAATATCTCTTAACATGTAACTCCTATGACCATTTCGTTTCTTCCATATGAAAATAGACTCATCAAGGTTCATTTACATAGCTTATTCACTATTTAATTCCATTCCTACGAATTTTGGTGATTTTTCACATTCACGTCACTGCAGCTGGCAGCATCTGTTTTTAAGGTAGGTCTTACCTATTTGGTAGTCTCCATGAACCAACTAGTC
The DNA here is from genome assembly GCF_025698485.1 of Gossypium arboreum. Lineage (NCBI taxonomy): Eukaryota > Viridiplantae > Streptophyta > Magnoliopsida > Malvales > Malvaceae > Gossypium > Gossypium arboreum. The sequence continues at coordinate 63,108 of NW_026440334.1, forward strand.
TTGCCATACATAGGTTCATATATGATCATTTTAACCATGCCAATGGCTGATCATATGACCAACATTCCCATTTCAAGCCATAGCCACATCATGACACCAAATATATACATACAAACCACAATTATTCTAAGTTCATGTTTCCTTTTTGAGCCATTTTAGCATGGCCGTACATACTTACATCACAACATATTTAACAAACAAGGGTAGTCCTATACATGCCATCTCAAGTTCAACCAAAATTTATACCAAAATGGAGGCTTGATAGTGTGGATGACTTGACTTCAACGATCCCAAATCCGATTGCTTGACGAAATCTAAAAGCCGAGAGCCAAAACAACGGGGTAAGCATTTTATGCTTAGTAAGTCTCAAGGAATATAATCAACTCTAATTACAGCAATACATTCACATAACCAAATGCATCATTTCATTAATACACATTCTTACTTCACACTTCATCATTATATAATTTCACAAAGTATCAATCAATTCAATAACTGAAATTCATTAGTCGATTGAGCGAATGTTGCTCAAACATGTCGACTTTCAATGCACATATAATACCTCATTCTTTGGGCTTTTTGAGTGTACTCATTGAATTTATTACAGCAACCAACACTCACCTCCAGCCCAAGATTCTTTGGAACATAACCGGATATAACCATGTGCACAAATGCCTTGGTCTTAGCCCGGATAGAATGTCTCGACGAATGCCTTGGTCTTAGCCGGATATAGCCACTAGCACAATTGCCTTGGTCTTAACCGGATATAATTTCCAGCATAATTGTCTTGGCTTAGCCGGATATCATTCAATTTCTCATGTACACATACATCAATAATCATTGGACATACATATTTCATTTTTAGTTACTAAGGCTCATACTAAATATAATCACAAGCATATTGCCGGGACTTAGCCGGGTAGAATTCAAATACTCATACACACATAATCAATAATCATACACATTCATATTTCATCTCACATAATTCAAGTAAGGTCACTTCTTGAGGACTTACCTCGGATGTTGTCGACAACATCCATCATTCCCGGCTATTCGATCACTTTCTCCTTCCCCTTGTCCAATTGTGGCCCTCTAAGCTCTTGAGCTAATTCAAACAAATTCAATTTATTAAAACCTCATTGTGCTAGCTTATGGCCGAATATGACAAGGAGTTTAAATGGTCATATGGCCACCCTTTAGCTTGAATACACAATGGTCATGCACATTTTATACTACATCAAGCTATTCAATACAATTTATTCGAGCATCAAGGAAATGCTAAGGCCTTCAATAGGCTACCCAAGGCCGAATATTCATGTACATGTTGAGGTAAATTTTGCACTTAATACCTCACAAAAACAGCATGCAATTTACTAATTAATGCTTTGCACATTGTTTAAAACTTATAATATAGCATCAAGCACTTATATGTGAGCTAGGCGAATTGTGCTTGCAATTTCCAAGCATTCTTCCACATCTTCTTCTTTAAACCAATATATTCATCACTTAGTTCATAACCAAAACATCATGTGCAAACATATATATACATATATGAGCATGGCGAATTTCAAGGTGTCCATAGTCATCCAAAACACAAATTTTAACTAACATGCAAGAAATGAACCATGCTCATGAATGCATCATGGCAATATGACAATCATGCCCTTTTCAACTTCAATCATGGTT
>NW_026440335.1:0-71225 GCF_025698485.1 Gossypium arboreum
TTTTTAAGTGATTTTCAATGAAAATGCTAAAGGACTAATTTTAAAAGTTATAAATTTGTCATAAAGTGTGATTTAGTGGAAATTGTGGGTTTTATAGTTATGAAAGTGGTTCTAGGCAAAGTGAAAATAAATTGAATGAAAATTATTTTACAATCCTAGCTTAAAAAGTGTAAATAAGATAAAATTTAGGGGAAAAATTTAATTTTTAAGTATGATAAAATTAGTAATTAATGTTTAAATAAACAAAATGAAGTCAAATTTTGGTCATCTTCAACCCCTGGGAAATTTTGAAACCACCATTGTAACACCCCAAACGGGCCGGATGTTATGGGGATCGATGCCCACAGTGCGTTCAAAACATAGTTTGGAAAAAGTTGGTGTTGTAAAGATACTTTTAAAAGAAGGTTAAAGTGAATGGGGCATGCCCGGTAGGAAACCGGGAAAAAAGGAGGGAGTGTTTTGGGCTTAAGTAAAGCTCTCTTGGATCAATCCTAGACATGACACCATTGCCACCTCTAACATCTTGTATAATTTTGAGAAAACGTTTGATTATGACCATCTTAAGAAAATGATTAAGGTTGCAAACGTTTGCTTAAATTATTTATTTTTCTTGGGAAAACATTTACTTTTGGAAACTTTGGCGTCATCGTTCTTTTTTAAAACAAGTAGATTTTATAAAAACCTAGTGCTGGTTTTAATAATCCCCAAAATAAAATTAATTAAAATAGCGGCCTTATTACAACTTTAACATAATAAAATAAAATAATCCAAATTAAATAAACTTATTTAAAATGTCAATCAATCTTCATGGCCCTAATCCCGACCAAGTCCACCATTAGGGCTCACCCAGGATGGAAGGGAAAGGGGGTGAGTTTGGGAAAACTCGTTATCGAAACCCATCCAAAGCCCAAATCATTTCAGTCCATTGGGCAAGCCCTATTGGATAAGATACGGTGGGAACCCTTTTGAATATAGTAGCAAGGCCTTAGCCTTTTTAACATAACATTGGGGGCCCCGGTTCGTAACATAGTAACGTAATAATGAATGCAAGCCCATCGGGAACTCAACCCCCCCTACAAACCCCCCAACCCTACACACCATGTGGGGAATATCTCAAACCCACCCTACCACCTTTATTCGGCAATCAAATTCGTCGGTTGAGAAATGGTCGTGGTTGAACCACTTCGTCTTTCCATTTACCCCAATCCCCGGAATATTAATAAATGCATATCATGCAAAATCGTAGTAATCAATCTCGTTCACCAATTTAAACCCTGGGGTATATTGGTAATTTTGCTATTTAGGGTAATTTTAATTTTGCTCTTTAGGGTAATTTCAGTAATTTTGCTTTCTTTAGGGGTAATTTCGTGATCTACGCTACTACAAGCTAATTCGATTTACATTTCATTTTATGCAATTTGATTCTCCATCTAACGACAATTTACTTTGCCCACCTCTTGCCCATATTGGGTCAGTAAGCCATTAGGCCCGATTTTCAGCCCATGACCCTTTTTCAGGAATGCGTTGATACGTCACACAAACTTACTTACCACTGCGGTGCTAGATCTAATAATTACTCTATGTCTTGAGAGCATTCGCATACTCACAAGCCTATGAAATGGGAATTTGGCATTTAACTCTTGAATTAAACTAAAGAAGGGTGTTCGCACACACTGTTTATGACGGCGCTCTTGAGATCCCTTACGATGTCCTACAATTATTCATCACCATTTTAGCATACAAGTTATGCTTAACAAACTCAAAATCCACCACTACCATTCAGCCAAAGAACCCATTGACCATAAGTTGCTTACCCACAGGGGTCCAATAATCTGATTCAAGCTTATCCAGTCGATACTCCAACCTCATTGCTCCTCCAAAGTTGTCTATATCACACAGTCCAAATCAGTCACTTGCCCACAAGGGCAAAATAGTCATTAACACCACAGGGGCAAAATGGTAATTTTACCTACAAGGGTATTCATTAATTTTACCCTAGGGGTATTTTAGTAATTTTTCAAACCATGGGTATTTTGTAATTTTATAAACAAAGGGTATTTTTAGTAATTTTACAAACGAAATTTTGGTGATTTTATAAACCAAGGGTATTTTGGTGATACGTAAATTGAGGGTAAGCGGTAATTACAAATCGGAGTACTTTGGTAATTTTACAAGTCAAGGGCATTTCGATGATGGTAAACTAAAGTATTCTAAACATGGATAACAATACGAATGGGCCTAAAGCCTATTCTCGGCCCAAATGGGCCCTGCGTCATGTTGGCCCTTTTAGCCAAACCTAGCCAGATATTCGATTCACCTAGCCTAGTCCAATATTTACTACACAATCAAACAACTTATCCAATTGGGCTGAGTAGGCCCATTGAATTAGCCCTTTCCCATTACATCGCGGCCCAGTAGCAATCCAACAACAAGTAGTAGTAAATACACACCGATAGGAGACTAGAGTTAATCCGCTCCAAGCACTTCTAGCCGATGCCCAACCCAAACAGGCTCGCCATAGCGAAAGGGATCAACAAGAAAGGTACCTTTGCTCTCTCATAGTTCTCTCTATTTAAAGCCGACTTAGCATCCACTCTATGTTAGCTTGGATGTGGGATCCTCCATCATGAGAGTTTAAATTCAACACCAACTCTTGCCATCCCAACATAGAAAATAATCAACCTTTGCATGCCAAGGATTCGAACCAAAGTCCTCCTATAAGCCAACTCATGCCATCACCACTAGGCCACCAACTCATTTGTGTCATAAATCCAACACATTAAACTTTAAAGCGCACCTACTTGCTTCTAGATTTATTGAAAAGAAAAACCAAAATATATTGCAAGAGCCAAGACTTGAACCTTGGACCCCTTGCTTCTCTATGGCGTCACTTCCTTGTCCCCTAAGTGGCGTCACCTTATACTACCACCACACTCTTTTTTTGTCACAATTTCTCCAACAATATTCTTAAGGCCTACTACTACACCTGTGTTTTGATCTACCTTAAATTTTACTAGAGTCCGAGGTTTGAACCCAAGACTTCTCCAACACTTCTCAGTACACTTAACCACTAAAATAAGCCTTCATTAACAAAATTTACATGCACAAAAAATATTAAAAGCCTTCAACTGGCTCCATGCTCAAGGCCCAAACTTACTAGCCCAAATTGAGGTGTTACAACTCTACCTCCCTTAAAGAAATTTAGTCTCCCGAAATTTCCATTTAATGAAGATCATCTAACATCTACCCCACTACTGCATCCGCGCTTTCACGATCTAAATAATTTTAATACTAGTAGAACATCTAATTCTTTGAAATAAAGAAACGTTTATCAACGCATTCAATTAAGTAACACACATTAAATAGGATAAACTTGCAATCCAGGCTCGATGCTCCTTGGACCCACATCTAAGCATCCTCCCATCTTCCTAAGGCATTCACAGTATAGCGCTTTGTTGCAGTCTTTGCGGGTTGGAAAGTTTGGTCGTGCCTTAACATGTTTCACGTAACCAAGCTTGGTCTTAGAACTAGAATCCTTTCTCTTCTGCTTTAAGCACCCGCTTGAAACATTTCCCTAATTTCCTTAACCTTGGTCTCCAATACTTCCTCTACCACTTTTCTTACTAACTCGCCATTGCCTCGATTCAAGCTCGAGTTCCGCTATCACGAAGTTGGCGATTTTCTTACCCTCAAAATCCATATCAATACTCTACATTACCAGTACATATCAATTAACTACAAAGATCTCAAAAATTTTACTATTTATTCACATGTCTTATGCGAGATAGTATTTTCAAGTTTCTATTTTCACGGAATCATAGCTAGCTACGTCTTAGTATTCTAGAGTTTTTAGGGTTGCCCTAGTTATAATGTCATGATATGGTCTCAGTCTATCTACAATAATATCTTAATACGGTGTAATATGAGGCAAATACTTACAGACTTGGTCAGGGATTGAGTGTGCCCTTTTTATCAATCCATAAAACCCATGTTTTGTTTTACGAAAATAAAAGATTTCATTTGAAAACACTTTTTTTAAAACTATTGATTTAACCTCGTTCATAGAAAAACTTTGAACATTTTTGAAAACCTACGGAAAGACTTTTTTTTTTAGATTTTGGGACTCGATCCACAGTAGGAGTTGTTGTAACCGAGCTCGATACCCTAAATGTAACACCCCAAACTGACTGGATGTTATGAGCGGATCGATCGCCACATTGGTGCGTTCAAAACACTTAGTTTGGAAAAGCGAGTTGGTGTTGTAAAAGATACTTTTAAAAGAAGGTTAAAGTGAATGGAAGTCGTGCACCGGTAGGAAACCGGGAAAAGAGGAGGTGAGTCCGTCGGTTTTGCTAAGTACCAAGCTCTCTTGGATCAATCCTAGACATACTGCCATCATGCCACACTCTAACATCTTGTATAATTTTGAAAAACCGTTTGATTATGACCATCTTAAGAAAATGATTAAGGTTGCAAAACGTTTGCTTAAATTATTTATTTTTCTTGGGAAAACATTTACTTTTGGAAACTTTGTGCGTCATCGTGATCTTTTTAAAACAAGTAGATTTTATAAACGACCCTAGTGCTAGCCGTTTAATAATCCCAAAATAAAATTAATTAAAATAGCGGCCTTATTACAACTTTAAGCATAATAAAAATAAAATAATCCAAATTAAAGGCTAAACTTATTTAAAATCGTCAATCAATCTTCATGGCCACTCTGAATCCACTTGACTCCAAGTCCACCAATTCTAGGCTCACCGCAAGGATGGAAGAGGAAGGGGTGAGTTTGGGAAAACTCGGTGTATCTGAAACAAATCCCCGTCATTTCGAGTCCATTGGGCTAAAGCCTATTCGGATCTTGATGCAGTAGGTCAAGCCCTCGAATCTGATAGTAAGGCCTTAGCCCTTTTTAACATAACAATGTGGCCCATAGGCCCGATTCGATGAACATGATAACACAAGTAATAATGAATGCAAGCCCATGCAGGGAGACTACTCAACCCACCAACCGCTACTGTGCCGTACCCTACACACCATGTGGGGAATATCTCAACCCACCCGATACACACCTTTGTTGCGACAACGGCTGCTCAAATTCAGTCGGTTGAGGCAAAGCCTCCGATCACGTGGTTGAACCACTTTAATTTTCCTCCATTAATACCCCAATCCCATGCAGAGATATTAATAAATGCATATCATGCAAAATCTGATAGTAATCAATCATACAGTTCAATAATTTAAACCCTAGGGTATATTGGTAATTTTGCTATTAGGGGTAATTTTGGTAATTTTGCTCTTTAGGGTAATTTGATTTTGCTCTTTAGGGTAATTTCGTGATCTCGCTACTACTACAAGCTAATTCAGAATTTTATCGGTTTTATGCAATTTGATTCTCCCATCTAAGCGACAACTACTTTGCCCACCTCTTGCCCATATTGGTAGTAAGCCCATTGGGCGGTTTTCCGCCAAGCCCTTTTCGATGCGTTGATCGTCACACAAACTTACTTGCTGGTGCTAGATCTAATAATTACTCTATGTCTTGAGAGCATTTGCATACTCACAAGCTTATGAAATCTAGGAATTTCGGCATTTCGGCTTTTGAATTGAATTAAGAAGGGTGTTCGGTACACACATTTGTGACTCGAGATCCTTACGATGTCCTACAATTATTCATCACCATTTTAGCATACAAGTTATGTAAACAAACTCAAAATCCACCTACCTTATTCTACCAAAGAACCTTATTGACCATAAGTTGCTTACCTTCACGGGGTCCAATAATCGATTCAAGCTTATCCAAGTCGATACTCCAAGCCTGTTGCTCCAAAGTTGTCTATATCACAGTCTAAGTCAGTCCTTGCCCACAAGGGCAAAATATTCTTCACCAAGGGGCAAATGGTAATTTTACCTCAAGGGTATTCGATAATTTTACCCTACAAGGGTATTTTAGTAATTTTTCAAACCATGGGTATTTTGGTAATTTTATAAACAAAGGGTATTTTAGTAATTTTACAAACGGGGTATTTTTGATTTTTATAAACGGGTATTTTGGTAATACAGTAAATTGAGGGTAAGCGGTAATTACATAAATCGGAGTACTTTGGTAATTTTACAAGTCGAGGCATTTCGGTAATTGGTAAACTAAAGTATTCTAAACATGGATAACAATACGAATGGGCCTAAAGCCTATTCTCGGCCCAAATGGGCCCACAGCTCGTGTGGCCCTTTTAGCCAAACCTAGCCACGGATATTCGATTCACCTAGCCTAGTCCATATTTACTACACAATCAAACAACTTATCCAATTGGGCTGTAGGCCCATTGGGTACCTTAGCCCCTTTAGTTATCAATGAAGTAGCAATCCAACAACAAGAGTAGTGATAAATACACACCGATAGGGATCGGTTAATCAGGTGCTCCAAGCACTTGCCGATGCCCAACCCAAGCAGGCTCGCCGCCATGTGAAGGGATCACAAGAAAGGTACCTTTGCTCTCCTCATAGTTCTCTCTATTTAAAGCCGACAGCATCCACTCCTATGTTAGCTAGATGTGGGATCCTCCATCATGAGAGTTTAATTTCAACACAACTCTTGCCATCCCAACATAGCAAAATAATCAACCTTTGCATGCCAAGTTGAACCAAGTCCTCCTATAAGCCAACTCACGCCATCACCACTAGGCCACCAACTCATTTGTGTCATAAATCCAACACATTAAACTTTAAAGCGCACCTACTTGCTTCTAGATTTATTGAAAAGAAAAACCAAAATATATTGCAAGAGCCAAGACTTGAACCTTGGACCCCTTGCTTCCTCTATGGCGTCACTTCCTTGTCCCTAAGTGGCGTCACCTTGCCACTACCACACTCTTTTTTGTGTCACAATTTCTCTAACAATATTCTTAAGGCCTACCTACTACACCTAGGGTTTGATCTACCTTAAATTTTTACTAGAGTCCGAGTTTGAACCCAAGACTTCTCCAACTTCTGATACACTTAACCACTAAAATAAGCCTTCATTAACAAAATTTACATGCACAACAAAATATTAAAAGCACTGCTCCCATGCTCAAGGCCCAAAACTTCTAGGCCCAAATTAGGGTGTTACAACCATGGCTAGGGTTTTGTTTAAGCTTTCCAAGCTCCATAGTAAGTTCGTTCTTGCCCGTTTTTAATGATTTTCACATTCTTGAAATCCTTGTAACATGATCTACCAATTTCTACCATTTATTTGAGTTATGATGAAGGTCTAGGGTTTGGACCATGTTATAAATTGTGTATTTTGATGTTTAATGGTAGATTATGCATGTTAATGGTTGGAGAAACAAGTTTTGCTAAGTGATTTTCAATGAAAATGCTAAAAGGACTAATTTGCAAAAGTTATAAATTTTGTCATAAAGTGTGATTTAGTGGAAATTGTGGGTTTTATAGTTATGAAAGTGGATCGCTAACTTAAATTGAAAATAAATTGAAAGAAAATTATTTTAAAAGCTTAGGGTAAAAGTGTAAATATGATCAAATTTAGGGGCAAAAATGTAATTTTTCCATAGTATGATAAAATTTAGTAATTAAATGTTTAAATAAACAAAATAAAAGCCAAATTTTGGTCATCTTCAACCCCTCGGCGAAATTTTGAAGACCACCATGCTAGGGTTTTGTTTAAGCTTTCAGAGCTCCATAGTAAGTCTGTTCTTGCCCGCTTTTAATGATTTTCGTTTTTGAAATCCTTCTAACATGATCTACCTATTTCTACCATTTATTTGAGTTATGATGGAGGTGGGGTTTGAACTATGTTATAAATTTGTGTATTTTGATGTTTAATGGTAGATTATGCATGTTTATGGTTAGAAAACAACTTTTGCTAAGTGATTTTCAATGAAAATGCTAAAAGGACTAATTTGTAAAAGTTATAAATTTGTCATAAAAGTGTGATTTAGTGGAAATTGTGGGTTTTATAGTTATGAAAGTGGTTCGGCTAGGCTTAAAGTGAAAATAAATTGAATGAAAATTATTTTACAATCCTAGCTTAAAAGTGTAAATAAGATAAAATTTAGGGGCAAAATTTAGTTTTGACGTAGTATGATAAAATTTAGTGATTAAATGTTTAAATAAACAAAATAAAAGCCAAATTTTGGTCATCTTCAACCCTCGGCCGAAATTTTGAAGACCACCAATAGCTAGGTTTGGTTAAGCTTTCAAGCTCATTAGTAAGTTCGTTCTTGCCCCGATTTTAATGATTTTCATTCTTGAAATCCTTGTAACATGATCTATCTCTTTCTCCCATTTATTTGACTTATGATGAAGGTCTAGGGTTTGATCCATGTTATAAATTTGTGTATTTTGATGTTTAATGGTAGATTATGCAAGTTTATGGTTTGAGAAACAACTTTTGCTAAGTGATTTTCAATGAAAATGCTAAAGGACTAATTTGTAAAAGTTATAAAATTTGTTAACCGTGTGATTTAGTGGAAATTGTGGGTTTTTATAGTTATGAAAGTGGTTCTGCTAGGCTTAAGGTGAAAATAAATTGAATGAAAATTATTTTAAAAGCCTAGGGGCAAAAGTGTAAAATGATAAAATTTAGGGCAATAACGTAATTTTTGCCATAGTATGATAAAATTTAGTAGTTAAATGTTTAAATAAACAAAATAAAAGCAAAATTTTGGTCATCTTCAACCCCTTGGCCGAAATTTTGAAGACCACCATGGCTAGGGTTTTGTTTAAGCGTTCCAAGCTCCATAATAAGTCCGTTTTTGCCCCGTTTTTAATGATTTTCACGTTTTTGAAATCCTTGTAACATGATCTACCTATTTCTACCATTTATTTGAGTTATGATGAAGGTTTAGGGTTTGAACCATGTTATAAATTTGTTTATTTTGATGTTTAATGGTAGATTATGCATGTATATGGTTGGAGAAACAACTTTTGCTAAGTTATTTTCAATGAAAATGCTAAAAAGGACTAATTTGTAAAAGTTATAAAATTTGTCATAAAGTGTGATTTAGTGGAAATTGTGGGTTTTTATAGTTATGAAAGTGGATCAGCTAGGCTTAAATTGAAAATAAATTGAAAGAAATTATTTTAAAAGCCTAGGGTAAAAGTGTAAATATGATAAATTTAGGGCAAAAATGTAATTTTTGCCATAGTATGAATAAAATTTAGTAATTAAATGTTTAAATAAACAAAATAAAAGCCAAATTTTGGTCATCTTCAACCCTCGGAAATTTTGAAGACCACCATGGCTAGGGTTTTGTTTAAGCTTTCCAAGGTCTATAGTAAGTCCGTTCTTGCCCGTTTTTAATGATTTTCACGTTTTGAAATCCTTGTAACATGATCTACCTATTTCTACCATTTAGTTGAGTTATGATGAAGGTCTAGGGTTTGAACCATGTTATAAATTTGTGTATTTTGATGTTTAATGGTAGATTATGCATGTTTATGGTTGGAGAAACAACTTTTGCTAAGTGATTTTCAATGAAAATGCTAAAAGGACTAATTTGTAAAAGTTATAAATTTTGTCATAAAGTGTGATTTAGTAAATTGTGGGTTTTATAGTTATGAATGTAGCACCCCAAACCCGGCCCAGACGTTAGGGCTAGATCCGGCGTGCCACATCAAAACATTAAAAAAAATTCCATTCTAAGTCCGAAAATCGTACTTGATGTTCAAAGATTAATTCATTAAGGGTTAAAGTGAATGAAAATGTGCACCGGGTAGGAAACCAGGAAAAGGTGGTGAGTCCATCGGATCTTAAACCAAGCTCCCGGATCCAATCCTAGACATGCATCATATTCCACACCTTAACGTCATGGATATTTCTAGAAACCGATTTGATTAAGTCATTTTTAGGAAAAGTGATTAATTTTGGAAAATACTTTCATTACTGACTTTGCTTTGTCGTGTTATTTTGAAATCAATTTTTGTTTTGAAAACGAGCCTAAAAGCTATCCAATTTCAACAGTTAAAATAAGTAATACCTATCTTAGTAATACATATTAAAACTATCAAAAATAATTAAGCGGCCTTATTACATTTAAAACCTAAAACTTCAACATAAATAAAGGATGTCAGTTCACGGAAGAAAATCAAACTTTGAGAGCAGGTGGCCACTCAAATTCCCTCTGACTCGGGCCCACTATGGTTGGGGATTTCTGCGTGGATGAAAATAAAAGGGTGAGTTTGGGAAACTCGGTGTGTAAGAAAACCCATTCAAAGCCGTCGGCTCAAGCCTATTGGGCTAAGCCCATTCGAATAACAGTGGTCTTGGGCGAGCCCTTTGATTACAATAAGCTGGGCCTTAGCCCCTTATGGAATATGATATGGCCCATAGGCCCATTTCAAAATACATGCAACATCGGTAAACATATGCAAGCCCATTTGGAGTAACAGTGGTCTTGGGCGAGTCCTTTTTGATTACAATAAAGCGGGCCTTAGCCCATTCGAGATAATGATATGGGCCCATAGGCCCATTTCAAAATACATGGAACATCGGTAAACATATGCAAGCCCATTTGGAGACTACTCAACCCACCAACCACTCACCACGTACGACCATACACTCCATGTGGGAATAGCTCAACCCACCCGTACATCACAGTTCGCGACCTTCGCTCGATTAACGATAAATTGAGGCAAAGCCTCGATCGTGGACAAGCCACTTTCATACTTCCTCCGTCAATATCCGGTCCATGCATCGAGATAATAACATGGCATGCGGTAAATAACAACGATCAAACATGCATTTAGGTCAATTTAACCTAGGGTATTTCGGTAATTTATCTACTAGGGGTAAAGCGTAAATTTTCCACTTTTAAAGGTATTTCAGTAATTTATCTATTTTAGGGTTTTTCATGCATATTCCTACTTTTCACGTACTAACAATCACGTGTCGAGGGTTCTTACGAATTGGGTCCGTTGGCCCATCATTCAATTTTGGCCCATTAAGCCCAAAATATTGAGACACAATCATGCACTTTGGGTCAAATTTTGCAGCTTACAAAACATTAATCGATTTACCTCACGAGCATTCGCACATTTCATAAATCTAAAAAAAATGCGGTTTTGGCATTTTAGCTTTTGACTTTTCGATCCAGACTAAGAAAGAGGGTGTTAGTTACACATTTTGCGACGATATCTTGACGAGATCCACACGAACCGCCTACAATTGGATTACTAACACGTTAATCTAACTATTCAAATACAAACTACGTATTAACCCCTTACAATATTGACCAACCACCTACAGGTCATAGTAAGCTTATAAGAAATCAATAAGCAACTCATTAACAAATTTTTGTCAATGTTTACCACATAATCATAATTTCACTGCAAGCTGTCTTCTTGAGCAACAGTCACTAAATCATTTATAACTGGAGCTACGAAACTCCAAATCAAGTGTTGTTAATTTTCCCTGAATAAACTCATATATCTTCTATCCATAAAATTTTCAGAATTTTTGATTAGCCAATCAATACCAGATTTTCTCAAAGTTTCCCATGTTTCACTTTTGACTAATCTGACCACTCTTCATTACGAATCAAATTTCCTATTGTACAAAATTCAAAATATGTTCTAGTTTATTTCATTTGAAACTAGACTCATTAAGCTTTAATTACATAATTTATTCAGCTTCTAACTCATCTCCCACAATTTATGGTGATTTTCCAAAGTCACGTTACTGCTGCTGTCCCAAGCAGATTTATTAAAATCACTCTTTCATACACCTATCTTGCTTGCTTGTTATTTAAACATGTATATCACCAGTCAATCATCAAATATCTATGATTTTACTTAAGTATAATCTCCATTTCATCATTTAAAGCACAACATGTTAGCTGATTTTTCCCTTTAATATCTAAGGCACATACATGCTCATTTGTTTGGCTCAACTTCACCTATCTTCCATTTTTCATCAAAGAACATGAAACAACAACCATTTCCTTCATTTTAATTCATGACTAAATGCTCACAACACAACTAAAATCAAAATATACTTCAAGAGTTAAGGTAGAATCAAGAAGAACTCATGAACCTCAAAATAGAAGCAAGGTACCAAGAACTTACCTTCAATTTTCCTCCTCCTAATATTAGAATACTCAGAGTTTCTCCTCTCCTTTGTCTTCTCTAACTTTCAGCTATGATGAACAAAGATGGACAAAACTTTGTTCTTTTCACCCTTTTCTTTTAATAAAACTTCATATTTCATCCATTTAATTCTTTAATACAAAAGACATGAAATTCTTATCATGAAACATTTACCTAACCCATTATCATGAAACATTTACCTAACCCATTATCATGGAACATTTACCTAACCTATTATCATGGAACATTTACCTAACCTATTATCAATTTGTATCAATTTGTACCATAAATTATGGATATCAAGTGTACATTTTGTCTACAACAACATGATGACTAGCCACCATGTAAAATGGGAGGTTTTCATACAAATCCTCCTATTTCACTCCTATTTATTGTACTTCAATTTAGCCTATAGCATTTCAAACATTTTCACATAGGTTCTATTTCATAATTTCACCCCTTTTTCTTATGGAACAAAATTAACTAAAATTGCAAGGTTCTATCTTAAGTTTGGGCTTTCAGAGGCCCATAACATAATTAAACCTATGCCAACATTCACGGATTCTAGAAAATTGAGGCGTTACAATGAAAGTGGATGGCTAGGCTTAAATTGAAAATAAATTTAATGAAAATTATTTTAAAAGCCTAGGGTAAAAGTGTAAATATGATAAAATTTAAGGGCAAAAATATAATTTTTGGCATAGTATGATAAAATTTAGTAATTAAATGTTTAAATAAACAAAATAAAAGCCAAATTTTGGTCATCTTCAACCCCTCGGCGAAATTTTGAAGACCACCATGGCTGGGTTTTGTTTAAGCTTTCCAAGGTCTATAGTAAGTCGTTCTTGCCTTTTAATGATTTTCACGTTTTTGAAATCCTTGTAACATGATCTACCTATTTCTACCATTTATTTGAGTTATGATGAAGGTTTAGGGTTTGAACCATGTTATAAATTTGTGTATTTTGATGTTTAATGGTAGATTATGCATGTATATGGTTGGAGAAAACTTTTTGCTAAGTTATTTTCAATGAAAATGCTAAAAGGACTAATTTGTAAAACTTATAAAATTTGTCATAAAAGTGTGATTTAGTGGAAATTGTGGGTTTTATAGTTATGAAAGTGGTTACTGCTAGGCTTAAGGTGAAAATAAATTGAAAAAATTATTTTACAATCTTTGCTTAAAAGTGTAAATAAGATAAAATTTAGGGGCAAAAATTTAATTTTTTAGTAGTATGATAAAATTTAGTAATTAAATGTTTAAATAAACAAAATAAAAGCCAAATTTTGGTCATCTTCAACCCCTCGTGAAAATTTTGAAGACCACCATGGCTAGGGTTTTGTTTAAGCTTTCCAAGCTCCATAGTAAGTCGTTTCTTGCCAGATTTTAATGATTTTCACATTCTTGAAATCCTTGTAACATGATCTACCTATTTCTACCATTTATTTGAATTATGATGAAGGTCTAGGTTTGAACCATGTTATAAATTTGTGTATTTTGATGTTTAATGGTAGATTATGCATGTATATGGTTGGAGAAACAACTTTTGCTAAGTTATTTTCAATGAAAATGCTAAAAGGACTAATTTGTGAAAGTTATAAAATTTGTCATAAAAGTGTGATTTAGTGGAAATTGTGGGTTTTATAGTTATGAAAGTGGTTCTGCTAGGCTTAAGGTGAAAATAAATTGAATGAAAATTATTTTAAAAACCTAGGGGCAAAAGTGTAAAATGATAAAATTTAGGGGCAAAATGTAATTTTGCCATAGTATGATAAAATTTAGTAGTTAAATGTTTAAATAAACAAAATAAAAGAAAAATTTTTGTCATCTTCAACCCCTTGAAAATTTTGAAGACCACCATGGCTAGGGTTTTGTTTAAGCTTTCAAGCTCCATAGTAAGTCAGTTCTTGCCCAGTTTTAATGATTTTCACATTTTGAAATCCTTGTAACATGATCTACCTATTTCTACCATTTATTTGAGTTATGATGAAGTTTAGGGTTTGAACCATGTTATAAATTTGTGTATTTTGATGTTTAATGGTAGATTATGCATGTTTATGGTTGGAGAAACAACTTTCTAAGTGATTTTCAATGAAAATACTAAAAGGACTAATTTGTAAAACTTATAAAATTTTTCATAAAGAGTGTGATTTAGTGGAAATTGTGGGTTTTATAGTTATGAAAGTGGTTGGCTAGGCTTAAATTGAAAATAAATTTAATGAAAATTATTATACAAACCTAGGGTAAAAGTGTAAATATGATAAAATTTAGGGGCAAAAATGTAATTTTTTCCATAGGATGATAAAATTTAGTAATTAAATGTTTAAATAAACAAAATAAAAGCCAAATTTTGGTCATCTTCAACCCCTCGGCCGAAATTTTGAAGACCACCATGGCTAGGGTTTTGTTTAAGCTTTCCAAGCTCCATAGCAAGTCTATTCTTGCCCCGTTTTTAATGATTTTCACGTTTTTGAAATCCTTGTAACATGATCTACCTATTTCTACCATTTATTTGAGTTATGATGGAGGTCTAGGGCTTGAACTATGTTATAAATTTGTGTATTTTGATGTTTAAGGGTAGATTATGCATGTTTATGGTTAGAGAAATAACTTTTGCTAAGTGATTTTCAATGAAAATGCTAAAAGGACTAATTTGTAAAAGTTATAAAATTTGCTATAAAAGTGTGATTTAGTGGAAATTGTGTTTTTATAGTTATGAAAGTGGTTATTTCGGCTTAAAGTGAAAATAAATTGAATGAAAATTATTTTACAAACCTAGGGTAAAAGTGTAAATAAGATAAAATTTAGGGGCATAAATTTAATTTTACCATAGTATGATAAAATTTAGTAATTACATGTTTAAATAAACAAAATAAAAGCCAAATTTTGTCATCTTCAACCTCGGCCGAAATTTTGAAGACCACCATGGCTAGGATTTTGTTTAAGCTTTCCAAGGTCTATAGTAAGTCGTTCTTGCCCGTTTTAATGATTTTCATGTTTTTGAAATCCTTGTGACATGATCTACCAATTTCTACCATTTATTTGAGTTATGATGAAGGTCTAGGTTTTGAACCATGTTATAAATTTGTGTATTTTGATGTTTAATGGTAGATTATGCATGTTTATGGTTGGAGAAACAACTTTTGCAAGTGATTTTCAATGAAAATGCTAAAAGGACTAATTTGTAAAGTTATAAATTTTGTCATAAAGTGTGATTTAGTGAAAATTGTGGCTTTTATAGTTATGAAAGTGGATCGGTTAGGCTTAAATTGAAAATAAATTGAAAGAAAATTATTTTAAAGCCTAGGGTAAAAGTGTAAATATGATAAAATTTAGGGGCAAAATGTAATTTTGCCATAGTATAATAAAATTTAGTAATTAAATGTTTAAATAAACAAAATAAAAGCCAAATTTTGGTCATCTTCAACCCCTCGGCTGAAATTTTGAAGACTACCATAGCTAGGGTTTTGTTTAAGCTTTCCAAGCTCCATAGTAAGTCTGTTCTTACCCTTTTAATGATTCTCAAATTTTGAAATCCTTGTAACATGATCTACCTATTTCTACCATTTATTTGAGTTATGATAGAGGTCTAGGGTTTGAACTATGTTATAAATTTGTCTATTTTGATGTTTAATGGTAGATTATGCATGTTTATGGTTAGAGAAACAACTTTTGCTAAGTGATTTTCAATGAAAATGCTAAAGGACTAATTTGTAAAAGTTATAAAATTTGCCATAAAAGTGTGATTTAGTGGAAATTGTGGGTTTTCTAGTTATGAAAGTGGTTCGGTTAGGCTTAAAGTGAAAATAAATTGAATGAAAATTATTTTACAATCCTAGCTTAAAAGTGTAAATAAGATAAAATTTAGGGCAAAATTTAATTTTTGCGTAGTATGAATAAAATTATAGTAATTAATGTTTAAATAAACAAAATAGAAGTCAAATTTTGGTCATCTTCAACCTCGGCCGAAATTTTGAAGACCACCATAGCTAGGGTTTTGTTTAAGCTTTCAAGCTCCATAGTAAGTCTGTTCTTGCCCCGTTTTTAATGATTTTCACGTTTTTGAAATCCTTGTAACATGATCTACCTATTTCTACCATTTATTTGAGTTATGATGAAGGTTTAGGGTTTGAACCATGTTATAAATTTGTGTATTTTGATGTTTAATGGTAGATTATGCATGTTTATGGTTGGAGAAACAACTTTTGCTAAGTGATTTTCAATGAAAATGCTAAAAATGACTAATTTGTAAAAGTTATAAAATTTGCCATAAAAGTGTGATTTAGTGGAAATTGTGGGTTTTATAGTTATGAAAGTGGTTTATTTCAACAAAGTGAAAATAAATTGAATGAAAATTATTTTACAAACCTAGGGTAAAAGTGTAAATAAGATAAAATTTGGGGCATAAATTTAATTTTTACCATAGTATGATAAAATTTAGTAATTACATGTTTAAATAAACAAAATAAAAGCCAAATTTTGTCATCTTCAACCCTCGTAGAAATTTTGAAGACCACCATGGCTAGGATTTTGTTTAAGCTTTCCAGGTCTATAGTAAGTCCGTTCTTGCCCGTTTTAATGATTTTCATGTTTTGAAATCCTTGTGACATGATCTACCAATTTCTACCATTTATTTGAGTTATGATGAAGGTCTAGGGTTTGAACCATGTTATAAATTTGTGTATTTTGATGTTTAATGGTAGATTATGCATGTTTATGGTTGGAGAAACAACTTTTGCAAGTGATTTTCAATGAAAATGCTAAAAGGACTAATTTGTAAAAGTTATAAATTTTGTCATAAAGTGTGATTTAGTGAAAATTGTGGGCTTTTATAGTTATGAAAGTGGATCGGTTAGCTTAAATTGAAAATAAATTGAAAGAAAATTATTTTAAAAGCCTAGGGTAAAAGTGTAAATATGATAAAATTTAGGGCAAAAATGTAATTTTGCCATAGTATGATAAAATTTAGTAATTAAATGTTTAAATAAACAAAATAAAAGCCAAATTTTGGTCATCTTCAACCCCTCAAATTTGAAATTTGAAGACTACCATGGCTAGGGTTTTGTTTAAGCTTTCCAAGCTCCATAGTAAGTCGTTTCTTACCAGCTTTTAATGATTCTCAAATTTTGAAATCCTTGTAACATGATCTACCTATTTCTACCATTTATTTGAGTTATGATAGAGGTCTAGGGTTTGAACTATGTTATCGAGATAACGATACGGTGACCACTTTTGAATATAGTAGCAAGGCCTTAGCCCTTTTTAACATAACAATTAGGGCCCCGGTTCAGTAACATGAGTATACTTGATAATAATGAATGCAAGCCCATCCTGGAGACTACTCAACCCACCATTTACAACGCCCCGCACCAACCCTACACACCATGTGGAATATCTCAACCCACCCTACCACCTTTATTCGGCATTATTTTCAAATTCAGTCGGTTGAGTAAAGCCCATAGATGCGTGGTTGAACCACTTTCAGTACTTCCTCCATTAATACCCCAATCCCATACGGATATTAATAAATGCATATCATGCAAAATACGGTAGTAATCAATCATCAGTTCAACCAATTTAAACCCTAGGGTATATTGGTAATTTTGCTATTTAGGGTAATTTCAATTTTGCTCTTTAGGGTAATTTCAGTAATTTTGCTTTCTTTAGGGGTAATTTCGTGATCTACGCTACTACAAGCTAATTCGATTTACATTTCATTTTATGCAATTTGATTCTCCATCTAACGACAATTTACTTTGCCCACCTCTTGCCCATATTGGGTCAGTAAGCCATTAGGCCCGATTTTCAGCCCATGACCCTTTTTCAGGAATGCGTTGATACGTCACACAAACTTACTTACCACTGCGGTGCTAGATCTAATAATTACTCTATGTCTTGAGAGCATTCGCATACTCACAAGCCTATGAAATGGGAATTTGGCATTTAACTCTTGAATTAAACTAAAGAAGGGTGTTCGCACACACTGTTTATGACGGCGCTCTTGAGATCCCTTACGATGTCCTACAATTATTCATCACCATTTTAGCATACAAGTTATGCTTAACAAACTCAAAATCCACCACTACCATTCAGCCAAAGAACCCATTGACCATAAGTTGCTTACCCACAGGGGTCCAATAATCTGATTCAAGCTTATCCAGTCGATACTCCAACCTCATTGCTCCTCCAAAGTTGTCTATATCACACAGTCCAAATCAGTCACTTGCCCACAAGGGCAAAATAGTCATTAACACCACAGGGGCAAAATGGTAATTTTACCTACAAGGGTATTCATTAATTTTACCCTAGGGGTATTTTAGTAATTTTTCAAACCATGGGTATTTTGTAATTTTATAAACAAAGGGTATTTTTAGTAATTTTACAAACGAAATTTTGGTGATTTTATAAACCAAGGGTATTTTGGTGATACGTAAATTGAGGGTAAGCGGTAATTACAAATCGGAGTACTTTGGTAATTTTACAAGTCAAGGGCATTTCGATGATGGTAAACTAAAGTATTCTAAACATGGATAACAATACGAATGGGCCTAAAGCCTATTCTCGGCCCAAATGGGCCCTGCGTCATGTTGGCCCTTTTAGCCAAACCTAGCCAGATATTCGATTCACCTAGCCTAGTCCAATATTTACTACACAATCAAACAACTTATCCAATTGGGCTGAGTAGGCCCATTGAATTAGCCCTTTCCCATTACATCGCGGCCCAGTAGCAATCCAACAACAAGTAGTAGTAAATACACACCGATAGGAGACTAGAGTTAATCCGCTCCAAGCACTTCTAGCCGATGCCCAACCCAAACAGGCTCGCCATAGCGAAAGGGATCAACAAGAAAGGTACCTTTGCTCTCTCATAGTTCTCTCTATTTAAAGCCGACTTAGCATCCACTCTATGTTAGCTTGGATGTGGGATCCTCCATCATGAGAGTTTAAATTCAACACCAACTCTTGCCATCCCAACATAGAAAATAATCAACCTTTGCATGCCAAGGATTCGAACCAAAGTCCTCCTATAAGCCAACTCATGCCATCACCACTAGGCCACCAACTCATTTGTGTCATAAATCCAACACATTAAACTTTAAAGCGCACCTACTTGCTTCTAGATTTATTGAAAAGAAAAACCAAAATATATTGCAAGAGCCAAGACTTGAACCTTGGACCCCTTGCTTCTCTATGGCGTCACTTCCTTGTCCCCTAAGTGGCGTCACCTTATACTACCACCACACTCTTTTTTTGTCACAATTTCTCCAACAATATTCTTAAGGCCTACTACTACACCTGTGTTTTGATCTACCTTAAATTTTACTAGAGTCCGAGGTTTGAACCCAAGACTTCTCCAACACTTCTCAGTACACTTAACCACTAAAATAAGCCTTCATTAACAAAATTTACATGCACAAAAAATATTAAAAGCCTTCAACTGGCTCCATGCTCAAGGCCCAAACTTACTAGCCCAAATTGAGGTGTTACAACTCTACCTCCCTTAAAGAAATTTAGTCTCCCGAAATTTCCATTTAATGAAGATCATCTAACATCTACCCCACTACTGCATCCGCGCTTTCACGATCTAAATAATTTTAATACTAGTAGAACATCTAATTCTTTGAAATAAAGAAACGTTTATCAACGCATTCAATTAAGTAACACACATTAAATAGGATAAACTTGCAATCCAGGCTCGATGCTCCTTGGACCCACATCTAAGCATCCTCCCATCTTCCTAAGGCATTCACAGTATAGCGCTTTGTTGCAGTCTTTGCGGGTTGGAAAGTTTGGTCGTGCCTTAACATGTTTCACGTAACCAAGCTTGGTCTTAGAACTAGAATCCTTTCTCTTCTGCTTTAAGCACCCGCTTGAAACATTTCCCTAATTTCCTTAACCTTGGTCTCCAATACTTCCTCTACCACTTTTCTTACTAACTCGCCATTGCCTCGATTCAAGCTCGAGTTCCGCTATCACGAAGTTGGCGATTTTCTTACCCTCAAAATCCATATCAATACTCTACATTACCAGTACATATCAATTAACTACAAAGATCTCAAAAATTTTACTATTTATTCACATGTCTTATGCGAGATAGTATTTTCAAGTTTCTATTTTCACGGAATCATAGCTAGCTACGTCTTAGTATTCTAGAGTTTTTAGGGTTGCCCTAGTTATAATGTCATGATATGGTCTCAGTCTATCTACAATAATATCTTAATACGGTGTAATATGAGGCAAATACTTACAGACTTGGTCAGGGATTGAGTGTGCCCTTTTTATCAATCCATAAAACCCATGTTTTGTTTTACGAAAATAAAAGATTTCATTTGAAAACACTTTTTTTAAAACTATTGATTTAACCTCGTTCATAGAAAAACTTTGAACATTTTTGAAAACCTACGGAAAGACTTTTTTTTTTAGATTTTGGGACTCGATCCACAGTAGGAGTTGTTGTAACCGAGCTCGATACCCTAAATGTAACACCCCAAACTGACTGGATGTTATGAGCGGATCGATCGCCACATTGGTGCGTTCAAAACACTTAGTTTGGAAAAGCGAGTTGGTGTTGTAAAAGATACTTTTAAAAGAAGGTTAAAGTGAATGGAAGTCGTGCACCGGTAGGAAACCGGGAAAAGAGGAGGTGAGTCCGTCGGTTTTGCTAAGTACCAAGCTCTCTTGGATCAATCCTAGACATACTGCCATCATGCCACACTCTAACATCTTGTATAATTTTGAAAAACCGTTTGATTATGACCATCTTAAGAAAATGATTAAGGTTGCAAAACGTTTGCTTAAATTATTTATTTTTCTTGGGAAAACATTTACTTTTGGAAACTTTGTGCGTCATCGTGATCTTTTTAAAACAAGTAGATTTTATAAACGACCCTAGTGCTAGCCGTTTAATAATCCCAAAATAAAATTAATTAAAATAGCGGCCTTATTACAACTTTAAGCATAATAAAAATAAAATAATCCAAATTAAAGGCTAAACTTATTTAAAATCGTCAATCAATCTTCATGGCCACTCTGAATCCACTTGACTCCAAGTCCACCAATTCTAGGCTCACCGCAAGGATGGAAGAGGAAGGGGTGAGTTTGGGAAAACTCGGTGTATCTGAAACAAATCCCCGTCATTTCGAGTCCATTGGGCTAAAGCCTATTCGGATCTTGATGCAGTAGGTCAAGCCCTCGAATCTGATAGTAAGGCCTTAGCCCTTTTTAACATAACAATGTGGCCCATAGGCCCGATTCGATGAACATGATAACACAAGTAATAATGAATGCAAGCCCATGCAGGGAGACTACTCAACCCACCAACCGCTACTGTGCCGTACCCTACACACCATGTGGGGAATATCTCAACCCACCCGATACACACCTTTGTTGCGACAACGGCTGCTCAAATTCAGTCGGTTGAGGCAAAGCCTCCGATCACGTGGTTGAACCACTTTAATTTTCCTCCATTAATACCCCAATCCCATGCAGAGATATTAATAAATGCATATCATGCAAAATCTGATAGTAATCAATCATACAGTTCAATAATTTAAACCCTAGGGTATATTGGTAATTTTGCTATTAGGGGTAATTTTGGTAATTTTGCTCTTTAGGGTAATTTGATTTTGCTCTTTAGGGTAATTTCGTGATCTCGCTACTACTACAAGCTAATTCAGAATTTTATCGGTTTTATGCAATTTGATTCTCCCATCTAAGCGACAACTACTTTGCCCACCTCTTGCCCATATTGGTAGTAAGCCCATTGGGCGGTTTTCCGCCAAGCCCTTTTCGATGCGTTGATCGTCACACAAACTTACTTGCTGGTGCTAGATCTAATAATTACTCTATGTCTTGAGAGCATTTGCATACTCACAAGCTTATGAAATCTAGGAATTTCGGCATTTCGGCTTTTGAATTGAATTAAGAAGGGTGTTCGGTACACACATTTGTGACTCGAGATCCTTACGATGTCCTACAATTATTCATCACCATTTTAGCATACAAGTTATGTAAACAAACTCAAAATCCACCTACCTTATTCTACCAAAGAACCTTATTGACCATAAGTTGCTTACCTTCACGGGGTCCAATAATCGATTCAAGCTTATCCAAGTCGATACTCCAAGCCTGTTGCTCCAAAGTTGTCTATATCACAGTCTAAGTCAGTCCTTGCCCACAAGGGCAAAATATTCTTCACCAAGGGGCAAATGGTAATTTTACCTCAAGGGTATTCGATAATTTTACCCTACAAGGGTATTTTAGTAATTTTTCAAACCATGGGTATTTTGGTAATTTTATAAACAAAGGGTATTTTAGTAATTTTACAAACGGGGTATTTTTGATTTTTATAAACGGGTATTTTGGTAATACAGTAAATTGAGGGTAAGCGGTAATTACATAAATCGGAGTACTTTGGTAATTTTACAAGTCGAGGCATTTCGGTAATTGGTAAACTAAAGTATTCTAAACATGGATAACAATACGAATGGGCCTAAAGCCTATTCTCGGCCCAAATGGGCCCACAGCTCGTGTGGCCCTTTTAGCCAAACCTAGCCACGGATATTCGATTCACCTAGCCTAGTCCATATTTACTACACAATCAAACAACTTATCCAATTGGGCTGTAGGCCCATTGGGTACCTTAGCCCCTTTAGTTATCAATGAAGTAGCAATCCAACAACAAGAGTAGTGATAAATACACACCGATAGGGATCGGTTAATCAGGTGCTCCAAGCACTTGCCGATGCCCAACCCAAGCAGGCTCGCCGCCATGTGAAGGGATCACAAGAAAGGTACCTTTGCTCTCCTCATAGTTCTCTCTATTTAAAGCCGACAGCATCCACTCCTATGTTAGCTAGATGTGGGATCCTCCATCATGAGAGTTTAATTTCAACACAACTCTTGCCATCCCAACATAGCAAAATAATCAACCTTTGCATGCCAAGTTGAACCAAGTCCTCCTATAAGCCAACTCACGCCATCACCACTAGGCCACCAACTCATTTGTGTCATAAATCCAACACATTAAACTTTAAAGCGCACCTACTTGCTTCTAGATTTATTGAAAAGAAAAACCAAAATATATTGCAAGAGCCAAGACTTGAACCTTGGACCCCTTGCTTCCTCTATGGCGTCACTTCCTTGTCCCTAAGTGGCGTCACCTTGCCACTACCACACTCTTTTTTGTGTCACAATTTCTCTAACAATATTCTTAAGGCCTACCTACTACACCTAGGGTTTGATCTACCTTAAATTTTTACTAGAGTCCGAGTTTGAACCCAAGACTTCTCCAACTTCTGATACACTTAACCACTAAAATAAGCCTTCATTAACAAAATTTACATGCACAACAAAATATTAAAAGCACTGCTCCCATGCTCAAGGCCCAAAACTTCTAGGCCCAAATTAGGGTGTTACAACCATGGCTAGGGTTTTGTTTAAGCTTTCCAAGGGCCATAGCAAGTCCTGTTCTTGCCCGCTTTTAATGATTTTCACGTTTTTAAATCCTTGTAACATGATCTACCAATTTCTACCATTTATTTGAGTTATGATGAAGGTCTAGGGTTTGAACCATGTTATAAATTTGTGTATTTTGATGTTTAATGGTAGATTATGCATGTTTATGGTTAGAGAAACAACTTTTGCTAAGTGATTTTCAATGAAAATGCTAAAAAGGACTAATTTGTAAAAGTTATAAAATTTGCCATAAAAGTGTGATTTAATGGAAATTGTGGGTTTTTATAGTTATGAAAGTGGTTCGGCTCGGCTTAAAGTGAAAATAAATTGAATGAAAATTATTTGACAAGCCTAGGGTAAAAGTGTATGTAACACCCCAAACCCGGCCTTGACGTTATGACCGGATCTGATGCGCCACATTGATGCATTCAAAACATTCCGTATTACTTAGTTTGGAAAAGCTGAGTTGGTGTTGTAAAAGACACTTTTAAAGGTAGGTTAAAGTGAATAGAAGTTGTGCACCAGGTAGGAAACCAGGAAAAAGAGGAGGTGAGTTTTTAAAAATCAAGTAGTTTTTATAAAACGAACCCTAGTGCTAACCAGTTTAATAATCCCCAAAATAAAAATAATTAAAAAGAGCGGCCTTATTACAACTTTAAACATAATAAAAATAAAATAATCCAAATTAAATGCTAAACTTATTTAAAATTGGCAATCCATCTTCATGGCCACTCTGAATCCCTTGACTCAAGTCCACCAATTCTAGGGCTCACGCAAGGATGGAAGAGGAAGGGGTGAGTTTGGGAAAACTCGGTGTATCTGAAACCCATCCAAAGCCCAAATCAGCTCGAGCCCATTGGGCCTAAGCCCTATTAGGATAACGATACAGATGGTGAAGCCCTTTTAGAATCTGATAGCAAGGCCTTAGCCCTTTTACATATGATGTGGCCCATAGGCCCGGTTCGATAACATGAGTATCAATGAAATAATGAATGCAAGCCCATCCGGGAGACTACTCAACCCACCAACCGCTACTGCCCTGCATCAGCCCTACACACCATGTGAGAATATCTCAACCCACCCACCCTTACACACCACAGCTTAAAGAGCAGCAGCTCAAATTCGATCGATTGAGGCAAAGCCTCCGATCGTGGATGAACCACTTTCGATGCTTCCTCCATTAATACCCCAACCCCATGCAATGAGATATTAATAAAAGCATATCATGTAAAATACAACATTGATCAATCATGCGATTCGACCAATTTAAAACCCTAGGGGTATATCGGTAATTTTGCTCTTTAGGGGTAATTTCGTGATCTACGCTCTTTGCACAAGCTAATTCATAATTTTATCGGTTTTATGCAATTTGATTCCACCATCTACCTAATGAGCTAATTTGCCCATCTCTTACCCATATTGGTCCGTAAGCCCATTGGGCCCAGTTTTGGCCCATCAAGCCCCTTTTTGAAATACGCTAAAGCATCACGTTGACGTGCTTACCACCTTGCGGTGCAGATCTAACAATTCCTCTATGACTTGAGAGCATTCACATACTTACATGACCATGAAATGCCGAATTTGGCATTTTGGCTTTTTAGAATTGAACTAAGAAAGGGTGTTCGGTACACACCGATTCATGACGAGCGCTTACGAGATCCCTTCGATGTCCTACAATTTATTAGCACAGTTCTTATTTACAAACCATAATCACTAAACCCCAAAAGTTACTTGTCCATGATCGAACCATATCCCTAAAACCTTTGAAACCTTACCTTTTTGCCAAAATCGATAGTTAGCTCCGAATCCGATTGCTACAATGAACCACGCCTTAGATTCAATGCTTAAGAAGACTCTAGTCACCGAAAAGAAAACATCGATTAAAGACTCTTAGAGCCATATGCCCAAATCGACTGACCTCCCTAATTTTAGGGACTTGACTTTTCTTAACTTTGCAAAATAAAACAGATCCGAGATGATACGTACTTACCCTTACTCCCACTTGATTTCCACGCAATCTAGTGTAGATTTATCTATCAAGCGAGCGGAGAACTTCGATTCCCCAAAGTCTTGAAGTTTGAGTTATAAGCCCCAAATCTATGGTTTTTGGCTTTGTGTGATGAAGAAGATGATAATGTGGGCCTACAACCTTGAAGTAGAATTGCGGTCGGAGATCTAGGATTAAGAAAAGATAATTGCAAATTAATAAAAACAAAAGAACATAGGAGAACACGGCTTTGAAGAAATCGGCACAAGCAATGATCACGAGATTTTGGCTTTTATGGATTCGGCAAAAGTATTGATGAATAGCGGTATGATGAATAGTTTTGAAGAAGAAGAAAGAAAAATAGAAGAAGAGGAATATGGGAGGTGGTAGTTTGGCTAGAGAGGAAAAAGAGAGGAAAAACAACCCTAAGGTGTTAAAGGAAGAAAGCGGCACCACTCAATACCCTAAGTGCCGAAATACTAACAACATAGCCCCCGTCGATTTTTTCCTCTTCAATTCCCATAATTGGCCAACTCCTAGCCTCATCCAAATCCCTTAAATCTCTCCCTTATCCCTCATTAATCCAAGCATTTAAAGCGATCCAACTCTCCTTTAGCGAGAATCCACGAACTCCAACACTTACCCCTCCCGCACTAAAAAAATAAATGCATCTATTTGCCAACACAGGAATCGATCCTTGCCTTCCCAAAGCTCCACACGCCACTTTTCTAGGAGCCTAGTGGCGTCACCCTTGCCACTTAACCAAGGCTCTTTTGTGATGCAATTTACCCATCACTCCACTTAAGGCCACTTAGCGTAACCCCTAACTCCTAAGTCTAAAATTCCAAAAATTCAACTGGGTTTGGCCAACTCATGGGCCTTCTATAAGCCCATTTACCTACTCAAAATACTAATTCCACATCCAAATACAAAATTTTAAAAATCTTTACAAAATATTGAAAATCGCGAATAAACCCGAAAATCAGGATGTTACAACTCTACCCTCCTTAAAGAAATTTCGACCTCAAAATTTTACCTTATCAGAACAGTTGAGGGTATTGTTGCCGCATAGCCTCCTCAGTCTCCCAGGTAGCTTCCTCCTTGCCATGGTTTCTCCAAAGTACTTTCACTAGTGGAATTGATTTCCTTCTCAACATCTTGACGTCACGATCAAGTATTTGCACAGGTTCCTCTTCGAAGGTTAAATCTGGCTGTACTTCAATTTCAGCAACTGGTATGATATGAGTTGGGTCAGATCGATA
Organism: Gossypium arboreum; assembly: GCF_025698485.1. Lineage (NCBI taxonomy): Eukaryota > Viridiplantae > Streptophyta > Magnoliopsida > Malvales > Malvaceae > Gossypium > Gossypium arboreum. The sequence continues at coordinate 26,791 of NW_026440335.1, forward strand.
CCGCCTCAACATGGATACATGAAAAGCGTCGTGGATCTGATCACGGTTCTAGTGGCAACTCTAGGTGATAAGCCCTTTGGTCCAACCCGCTTAACAACTCGGTAAGGCCCAATAAACCGTGGGCTCGACACCCTTCTTACCAAATCTCAAAATTTTCTTCCAAGGGGATACCTTCAAGAAAACCATATCCCCCACAGCGAACTCAATCTCTTTGCGCTTCAAATCTGCATACGACTTCTGTCTATCGGACGCCTCCTTTAACCGACCCCTTATCGACTTAACCTTGCTTTCGATTATCCGCCACCAATTCGGTCCAAGCACTCGTCGTTCACCCAACTCTGTCCAACACGTCGGCGTCGACATCTTCGCCCATAAAGCGCTTCATATGGTGCCATCTGAATACTTGCTTGATAGTCTGTTATTGTACGCATAAACTCCGCCAATGGTAAGTAGTCCTCCCAACTTCCACAAAATCGATGATACAACCTCTCAACATATCTTCCGAACACGAATAACCCTTTTCGATTGTCCATCTGCGTGGGTGGCGGTGCTAAAATCCAATCGTGTTCCCAACGCTTCTTGCAACTTCCGCCAAAACCGAGACGTAAACCTAGGGTCTCGATCAGAGATTATTGACACTGGCACCCCATGCAGTCGCACTACCTCTTCCACATATAGTTTAGCCAACTTTTGTAGTGAGTAGTCGGTACGAACAGGTATGAAATGAGCAGATTTTGTTAACCTATCCACAACTACCCACACCGAATCTTTCTTGGTGGGTGTCAAAGGTAACCCACTCACAAAGTCCATTGTTACTCTTTCCCACTTCCATAGTGGAATTTTCACTGGTTGTAGTAATCCCGACGGCAGTTGGTGCTCACCTTAACTTTCTTGGCACGCCGGACATTTCCCAACAAATTTAGTCACCTCTCATTTTAATCCAGGGCCACAAGACACCTCTCGCAAGTCTCGGTATAACTTATTCCCTCCGGGATGCATGGCATGAGTCCACCATGAGCCTTTTTAGAATTAATCGCCTCAATTCAGGATCCTTTGGAATACAAACCCTTCCACGAAAACACGTAACTCCTTAACTGTTCAACCCAAAATCCTCGTTCTCACCACTCTTAACTTGTTGGAACAGAAGAGCTAATGAATCGTCCTTCAACTGTTTTCCTTAACTGCATTCGGTCCAAGTAGGCCTTACTTGCGATTCGCCAACAAGCTTCCATCATCGAATAGACTTAATCGTGCGAACAAGGCTCTCAAACCGTAACAACCCTTCGACTCAATGCATCCGCCACCACATTAGCCTTTCTGGGTGGTACTCTATCGAGCAGTCGTAGTCTTTAAGCAACTCCACCCACCTTCGTTGCCTAAGGTTCAACTCCTTACGAGTCAACAAATACTTTAAGCTCTTATGATCTGTGTATATGATGCACTTCTCCCCATATAAGTAATGTCTCCAAATTTTTAACGCAAAAATCACCGCCGCTAGCTCCAAATCATGCGTAGGGTAATTCACCTCATGAGCCTTAAGTCGTCGTGATGCATAGCGACCACCTTGCCCTCTTGCATCGAGACGCAACCTAACCCCACATGCGACGCATCGCTATATCTGGTGAAGTCCTTCCGGACACGGTTGAATCAACACTGGCGCTTGGTCAATACCTTTTTCAACCGATCAAAAGCTTTTTGCTGTTTCTCGGTCCGCACAAATGGTACTCCTTTCCTTATGAGTTTTGTCAAGGCGCGCCATTACAGAAACCCTCCACAAACCTCTCAGAGTAACTCCGCCAACCCTAGGAAACTCCGAATTTCGACATCGACCTAGGTGGCTTCCATTCCGAATAGCTTCAATTTTACGAGGATCCACCTTAATCCCCTCAGAGACCACATGCCCTAGGAAGGTTACCTCTTTCAACCAAAATTCACACTTGCTAAATTTCGCATAGAGCTCCTTCTCCTTAACACTTGCGGCACAATATGGAGATGCTCATCATGCTTCGCCTCCGTTTGAGTATACCAAGATATAAATCGATAAAGATGACTACAAACCGATCCAAGTAAGGTTGGAATACTCGATTCATCGGATCCATAAAAGCTGCAGTGCGTTCGTTAGCCCAAAGCGGCATGACCACAAACTCATAATGTCCATATCGAGTTCGAAATCTTTGTCTTATGAATATCCCTTCTTTTACCCTTAGGCGATGGTATCCGAGCGAAGATCGATTTTGGAGAATACCAAAGCTCCCTAAATTGATCGAACAGGTCATCAATCCTTGGTAGTGGATACTTATTCTTAATCGCCGGTTTGTTCAATGGCGATAATCGATGCACATGCGCATCGTTCCGTCCTTCTTCTTTACAAAGCAGGACGGTGCTCCCTAAGGAGACACACTAGGCCTAATGAAGCCTCTATCTAATAGCTCTTGAATTTGAGCCTTGAGCCCACCAACTCCTTGTGCCATCCTATAGGGTGCAATAGAGACTGGAGCTGTCCTCAGTAACAAATCGATTCCAAACTCAACTTCCGATTGGGAGGTAATCCAGAAGCTCTTGGAAAACATCCCGAATTCCCTAACGATTGATGGTCTCCACATCGGATCCTCGCCACTTGACTTACGAAAGCGAGATATGCCTCGCATCCCTTAGCATCGGTTTCTCGACCCTCAACGCCGATACTACATTGGATAAGTAATCCTTCATTCTCCAATGATCATAACCTCTTCATTATTGACGCTTCTTAACACCATCCTCTTAGTTGCACAATCCAAAGTTGCCTTATGCTTGGTCAACCAATCCATCCCTAGGATCAGATCGAATTTTTCAAACGGTAACTCCATCAAATCCCCACGAAAACCTTGCCTTGAATCTCTAGAGGCACCTCCTTGAAGAGTTTCTCTACCTTAACCGAATGACCTAAAGGACTTATCACGGACACCCACATACAGTCTCCTCGAAGTGCACACCAGTGCCCTAGAAATGTTATATGCCACATACGAATGGGTTGATCCCACATCAATCGAGCAAAGATAAGGTACACCGTAGATAAAAACGCATCATTATGACATCAGTCGCCACCCTCCTCGCGCATGACGGCAAAGATACACCAAATGGTGACGAGCATCCGCGTTACCAATACCCCGCGGGTGCCCCACGTCCATGGCCATTACCTCCGCGACCTTGTCCACGACCTCTTGGCGGTGGTCCATCCCTCACTGAGTTGAGCTGGTCGCTCGGCCCTTGTTAAACCACTTGAGTGGAGTGGCCCTCCTAGGACAATCCTTAATCCTATGCTCCTTAGACCCACAACGAAAACAAGCCCGAACGCTTCCAAGACTCTCCTTGATGCATTCTCGCCGCAATCTCCACAAGCTTGCGGTCTACATGTTCACTGGGCTGCTCGAACCGGTTCCCCATCCTAGCTCTCTTAACATTTTGATTTACAAAGACTCACTTTGGTCCAAAGATCCTCTCGAACCGATTAGGTCCTTATCACGATTCCTCCATTCGGTTTGCTTCACTTCCTCGGCTATCTTAGCCTTCTCTACCAAAGCAGTGAAATCTCGCTCCTTCTGCAGAGCTATGAGCACCCTTAACTCATCTCTAAGGCCATCCTCAAAACGTGACGCTGCGCTCATATTCGATGGAAACGATGCCATTAGCATACCGACTCAATCGTAGAAACTCGCCTCATATTCAAGAATGGTCTTATTTCACGAGTCGATTCGGGAACTCCTTTCTGCGTGCATCTACATAGCTAGCTCCAACATATTTCGCCTTAAAGGTGCTGCTTGAAGCAGCTCCCATGTTACCCTCTCGGTGGGTACCTTCTCTCACAAGAATCCACCATCGATACGCTTCATCCCGCAAGAACGACATCGCTCCTTTCAACTTCGCTCTCCGGCGGTCCGGGTAAATCCATGATCCGCTCTGTGGCTTCCAACCAAGATTACCACATTCGGGCCACTCAGAATCGCCTTAAAATCTCTCCGTTATTCGAAGTCGTTCGAAATGGACCCCTATTCATGGGCCCGACGTTAGCTCCGGCCACCCTTTCCAAAACCCTCAACATGGCACGAGACAAAGCGTCATCCCCGCGGCCGGTCATACGGCCCATTTTCATTAATCGATGGTGGGCGTACCCGCCCACCGGCACGTGTTTAGATGACGCCGATCCAGCTTGAGTGCTACCTCGGCCTCGACCACGGCCTCTTCCTCGAGTAGCCCTTGTACTCATAACGATTTATCTGACACGAATTTTATGACATTAGTTTACTTGGTTTCTTTGTTTAATACCGAATGTCTTATGAGCAGATAAAGTTTTAAAGTTATTTCGCAATCATAATTTAGCTATGGTTCCGATCTTGTAGTCCTAATACTACATCATCAATAGCTCTATCTCTAAGGCTCAAGACTATCTACGATTATTATTTACAAGATCAAAGACAAGATATATATAGAGCAAAAAGATACTTACAGACTTGGTGCTCGGGGATTCAGTGTGCCACTCATTTATCGATCTATTTAAAATTTCAAATACCATGTTTTTGTTTCTGAAAATAAAAAGATTTTATTTGAAAACACTTTTATTTTAAAACTATTGATTTAACCCCGTTTAACAAATAGAAAAAACTTGAACATCTTGAAAAACTTACCATTTCTAAAAATACCCTTCTTAGGCCCAAGTTTTTAAAAAGATTTTGGACCGATCCACAGTAGAGTTGTTGCAACTTTGGCTCGATACCACTAAATGTAACACCCCAAACCCGGCACGGACGTTATGACCGGATCGATCGCCACATTGATGCGTTCAAAACATTCAGTATTACTTAGTTTGGAAAAGTTGAGTTGGTGTTGTTCAAGACACTTTTAAAGGTAGGTTAAAGTGAATAGAAGGCATGCACCGGTAGGAAACCGGGAAAAGAGGAGGTGAGTCCGTCGGTTTGCTTAAGTACCAAGCTCTTCCGGATCCAATCCTGACATGCACACCACCATTGCCACACTCTAACATCTCGTATAATTTTGAGAAAATCGTTTGATTATGTCCGTCTTAAGAAAATGTTTAAGTTGAAAGCGTTTGTTTAGAATATTTATTTCCTTGGAAAAACATTTACTTTTGAAACTTGCGGCGTCATCGTGATCTTTTAAAAATCAAGTAGTTTTATAAAAGCGAACCCTAGTGCTAACCAGTTTAATAATCCCCAAAATAAAAATAATTAAAAAGAGCGGCCTTATTACAACTTTAAACATAATAAAAATAAAATAATCCAAATTAAATGCTAAACTTCTTTAAAATTGGCAATCCATCTTCATGGCCACTCTGAATCCCTTGACTCCAAGTCCACCAATTCTAGGGCTCACTGCAAGGATGGAAGAGGAAGGGGTGAGTTTGGGAAAACTCAGTGTATCTGAAACCCATCCAAAGCCCAAATCAGCTCGAGCCCATTGGGCCTAAGCCCTATTCAGATAATAGTACATGAGGTCAAGCCCTTTTCGAATCTGATGTAGCAAGGCCTTAGCCCTTTACATAACAGTGTGGCCCATAGGCCCGATTCGAGAATATGAGTATCAATGAAATAATGAATGCAAGCCTATCTGGGAGACTACTCAACCCACCAACCGCTACACCGCCTGCACCAGCCCTACACACCATGTGAGGAATATCTCAACCCACCCATACACACACCACACATGCTTGACAGCAGCACTCAAATTTCAGTCGATTGAGGCAAAGCCTCCATCGTGGATGAACCACTTTCAATACTTCCTCTATTAATACCCCAACCCCATGCAACAGATATTAATAAAATCATATCATGTAAAATACAACATTGATCAATCATGCAGTTCACCAATTTAAAACCCTAGGGTATATCGGTAATTTTGCTCTTTAGGGTAATTTGGTAATTTTGCTCTTTAGGGTAATTTCGTGATCACGCCATTGCACAAGCTAATTGATAATTTTATCGCTTTATGCAATTTGATTCCACCATCTACCTAATGTGCTAATTTGCCCATCTCTTACCCATATTGGTCCAGAAGCCCATTGGGCCCAGTTTTGGCCCATCAAGCCCCTTTTCCGAAATACGCTAAAGCATCACGCTGAACGTGCTTACCACCTTGCGGTGCGGATCTAACAATTCCTCTATGACTTGAGAGCATTCACATACTTACATGACCATGAAATGCCGAATTTCGCATTTCGCTTTTGCCGAATTGAACTAAGAAAGGGTGTTTGGTACACACCGATTCATGACGATCGCTTCGAGATCCCTTCGATGTCCTACAATTTATCAAAGACAGTTCTTATTTACAAACCATAATCACTAAACCCCAAAAGTTACTTGTCCATGATCGAACCATATCCCTAAAACCTTTGAAACCTTACCTTTTGCCAAAATCGATAGTTAGCTCGAATCCGATTGCTCCAATGAACCACGCCTTAGATTCAACGCTTAAGAAGACTCTAGTCACCGAAAGAAAACATCATGTAACATCCTGAATTTGGGGCCTAGAAGAGTTGGGTTTTGAGTCCAGGATTCAATAGAAGAAAACCGAATAATTAGGAAGTTTTAAATATTATCGCTTTAAAAAAAAATTATTTTATTAAATTACCACTAGAAAATTTTCTTTGTATTTATTATTACGGATATTTTAAATTTTATGAAATTTTAATTAGTATTATTATTATTAGAAAAATATTATCAGTATGTATGTTTGAAAATTTTATGAAAATTTTATTATTTATCAGATTATTGATATTTGAAATTTTTATTATTAGATATATTTATAAAATTATTATTATTGGAAAGGAAAAAAATATTTGGTTTAAGGTGAATCAAACCCTGGGTGTAGTAGGTAGGCCTTAAGAATATTGTTGGAGATATTGTGACACAAAAAGCCTTGTGGTCTAGTGGCAAAGTAGCGCCACATAAGAGGGAGGAAGGTTGCGTTATAGAGGTGGCAAGGAGGTCCAGGGTTCGAAACTCATGGCAAGCGAAGAGCATTTATTTTGCTAACAAGGGGTGGCAAGAGCTGGTGTTGAATTTAAACTCTGATAATGGAGGGATCCCACATCGGGAAGCTAACATAAGAGTGGATGTGAAGCTGGCTTTAAATAGAGGGAACCATGAGGAGAGTAAAGGCACCTTTCTTGGCTGATCCCTTTCGCTGTATGGCGTGCTCGTTTGGGTTGGGCGTCGGCTAAGAGTGCTCGGAGCGTGGATTAACTCTAGTCTCCTATCGTGTGTATTTCTTACTACTCTAGTCTGTAGGATGGCTACTTGCCGCATGATGGGCGAAAGGGGTCATGTGGGCCTAATAGGCCTCTGAGCCCAATTGGATAAGTTATTTGATTGTGTAGTAAATATTGGGCTAGGCTAGGTGAATCTCATATTTGTGGCTAGATTTGGGCTAAAAAGGCCACACGAGCGTGTGGGCCCATTTGGTCGAGAATAGGCTTTAGGCCCATTTGTATTGTTATCCATGTTTAGAATACTTTAGTTTACCAATTATTGAAATGCCCTCGACTTGTAAAATTACCATTTTACCCTCGATTTCTGTAATTCACTGTTTTACCCTCGGTTCTGTAATTACTATTTTATCCTCGATTTACTGTAATTCACTGCTTTTCCCTCGGCCATGTAATTACTATTTTACCTCGATTTATAGAATTACCGTTTTACCTTCAATTTCTGTAATTACCAAAATACCCTTGGTTTATAAAATCACCAAAATACCCCTAGTTTGTAAAATTACTAAAATACCCTTGGTTTACAAAATTACCAAAATACCCCGGTTTGTAAAATTACTAAAATACCCTTTGTTTATAAAATTACCAAAATACCCTTGTAGGGTAGAATTACCATTTGCCCCTAGGGTGTTAATGACTATTTTGCCCTTGTGGGCAAGTGGTGACTTGGACAAAGGTGATATAGACAACTTTGGAGGAGCAATGAGGCTTGAGTATCGACTTGGATAAGCTTGAATCGTATTATTGGACCTGTGAAGGTAAGCAACTTATGGTCAATAAGGGTTCTTTGGCGAATAAGGTAGGGTGGATTTTGAGTTTGTTAGCATAACTTGTATGCTAAAAATGGTGATGAATAATTGTAGGACATCGTAAGGGATCTCATGGAGAGTCTTGGAAACAAAAAATCAACACCCTTCTTTAGTTCAATTCTAAGAAAGTCGAAATGCCGAAATTCTGGCATTTCATGGTCATGTGAGTATGCGAATGCTCTCAAGGCATAGAGTAATTGTTAGATCTGGCATCGTAAGGTGGTAAGCACGTTCGCCTTCGGAAAAAGGGGCTCGATGGGCCAAAATTGGGCCCAATGGGCTTACAGACCAATATGGGTAAGAGATGGGCAAATTAGCCTGTTAGGTAGATGGTGGAATCCAACTGCATAAAACTGATAAAAATTACTGATTTAGCTTGTGTAGTAGTGTAGATCACGAAATTACCCCTAAAGAGCAAAATTACCGATATACCCTAAGGGTTTAAATTGGCTGAACTGCATGATTGATCAATGTTGTATTTTACATGATATGCTTTTATTAATATCTCTGCATGGGGTTGGGGTATTAATGGAGGAAGTCTCGAAAGTGGTTCATCCACGTCTCGGAGGCTTTGCCTCAATCGACTGAATTTGAGTGCCGTGCTGTCGCAACTGTGTGTGTAGGTGGGTGGGTTGAGATATTCCCCACAAGGTGTGTAGGGTGATACGGGCAAGGTGTAGCGGTTGGTGGGTTGAGTAGTCTCCCAGCATGGGCTTGCATTCATTATTACTGTTGTTATTCATGTTATCGAATCGGGCCTATGGGCCATCTTGTTATGTAAAAGGGGCTAAGGCCTTGCTATCAGATTCAAAAGGGCTTGACCTACTATGTACTGTTATCTGAATAGGGCTTAGGCCCAATGGGCTCGAGCTAATTTGGGCTTTGGATGGGTTTCTGTATACCCTGAGTTTTCCCAAACTCACCCCCTTCCTCTTTCATCCTTACAGGTGAGCCCTAGAATTGGTGGCCTTGGAGCTGGGCGGGATTCAGAGTGGCCATGAAGATTGATTGATGATTTTAAATAAGTTTAGCCTTTAATTTGGATTATTTTATTTTTATTATGCTTAAAGTTGTAATAAGGCCGCTATTTTTAATTAATTTTATTTTGGGGATTATTAAACTGGCTAGCACTAGGGTTCGTTTTTATAAAATCTACTTGTTTTTAAAAGATCACGATGATGCGCAAAGTTTTCGCAAAGTAAATGTTTCCCAAGAAAAATAAATATTTTAAGCAAACGATTTGCAACCTTAATCATTTTCTTAAGCTGGTCATAGTCAAACGGTTTTCTTAAAATTATACGAGATGTTAGAGTGTGGCAATGGCGGTGTGCATGTCTAGGATTGGATCCGAAGAGAGCTTGGTACTTAAGCAATCGACGGACTCACCTCCTCTTCTTCCGGTTTCCTACCAGTGCGCAGACTTCCATTCACTTTAACTTACTTTTAAAAGTGTCTTTTACAACACCAACTCAACTTTTCCAAACTAAGTGTTTTGAACGCATCAATATGGCGCATCAGATCCGGTCATAACATCCAGGCCAGGTTTGGGGTGTTACATTTAGTGGTATCAGAGCCTAGGTTGCAACAACTCGGCTGTGGATCGGGTCCGAAAATCTTTTAAAAAAAAAGTTTTTTCCTATAGGTTTTTCAAAAATGTTCAAAGTTTTTCTATTGAACGAGGTTAAATCAATAGTTTTAAAAAAAAAAGTGTTTTCAAATGAAATCTTTTTATTTTCGGTAAACAAAAACATGGGTTTTTATGGACTGATAAAGAAGTGGCACACTGAATCCCCGGCACCAAGTCTGTAAGTATTTGCATTCCTCATATTACATTGTATTAAGATATTATTGTAGATAGAACTGAGACCATATCATGACATTATAACTAGGGCAACCCTAAAACTCTAGAATACCGAGAGGCTGTAGCTAGGCTATGATTACGTGAAAATAGAAACTTGAAAATACTATCTCTCGCATAAGACATGTGAATAAATAGTAAAATATTTGAGACCTTTGTAGTTATTTGATATGTGTACTGGTAATGTAGAGCATTGATATGGATTCTGCGGGTAAGCAAAGTCTGCCAACTTTGGGTAGTGGTAACTCAGAGCTTGGTAATGAGGCACTGGCCGAGTTAGTAAGGAAAGTGGTAGAGGAAGTATTGGATACAAAAATTAAGGAAATTAGGGAAGCGCTTAAAGTAGGGTGCTTGGAGTGTAAGAAAAGGAAGGATTCTAGTTCTCAGAAAACCAAGCCTCGTTCTATGAAACATGTTAAGGCACGACCAAACTATCCAATCTGCAAAGACTGCAACGGACGTCATACGGGTGAATGCCATAGGAAGACAGGAGCATGTCGTAGATGTGGGTCCAAGGAGCATCGAGCTCGGGATTGCCAAGTTTATTTTATTTAAATATATGTTACGAGTTGTATGCGTGCCTGATAAACGTTTCTTTATTTCGGTAATTGGATGTTCTGGGTCATATTAAAATTATTTAGATCGAGTCTTGTAGCAAGATATCATAGTGGCATAGTGGTTTGACTTATACAGATTAATTGATAGTTAGAAATTTCGAGGACGAAATTTTTTTTAGGAGGGTAGAGTTGTAACATCCCGAATTTGGGGCCTAGAAGAGTTGGGTTTTGAGTGCAGGATTTGAATAGAAGAAAACACGAATAATTAGGAAGTTTTAAATATTATCGTTTCGAAAAAAATTATTTTATTAAATTACCACTAGAAAATTTTTACTGTATTTATTATTACGGATATTTTAAATTTTTATGAAATTTTAATTAGTATTATTATTATTAGAAAAATATCAGTATGTATGTTTGAAAATTTTATGAAAATTTTATTATTTATGTATTATTGATATTTGAAATTTTATTATTAGATATATTTATAAAATTATTATTATTATTGGAAAGGAAAAAATATTTGGTTTAAGGTGAATCAAACCACAGGTGTAGTAGGTAGGCCTTAAGAATATTGTTGGAGATATTGTGACACAAAAAGCCTTGTGGTCTAGTGGCAAAGTAGCGCCACATAAGAGGGAGGAAGGTTGCGTTATAGAGGTGGCAAGGAGGTCTAGGGTTCGAAACTCATGGCAAGCGAAGAGCATTTATTTTGCTAACAAGGGGTGGCAAGAGCTGGTGTTGAATTTAAACTCTGATAATGGAGGGATCCCACATCGGGAAGCTAACATAAGAGTGGATGTGAAGTTGGCTTTAAATAGAGGGAACCATGAGGAGAGTAAAGGCACCTTTCTTGGCTGATCCCTTTCGCTGTATGGTGTGCTCGTTTGGGTTGGGCGTCGGCTAAGAGTGCTCGGAGCGTGGATTAACTCCAGTCTCCTATCAGTGTGTATTTCTTACTACTCTAGGCTGTAGGATGGCTACTTGACATGATGGGCGAAAGGGGTCATGTGGGCCTAATGGGCCTCACAGCCCAATTGGATAAGTTATTTGATTGTGTAGTAAATATTGGGCTAGGCTAGGTGAATCTCATATTTGTGGCTAGATTTGGGCTAAAAAGGCCACACGCGTGTGGGCCCATTTGGGTCGAGAATAGGCTTTAGGCCCATTTGTATTGTTATCCATGTTTAGAATACTTTAGTTTACCAATTATTGAAATGCCCTCGACTTGTAAAATTACCATTTTACCCTCGATTCTGTAATTACTGTTTTACCCTCGGTTCTGTAATTACTATTTTATCCTCGATTTACAGAATTACTATTTTCCCCTCAGTTTACAGAATTACTATTTTACCCTCGATTTATAGAATTACCGTTTTACCTTCAATTTATAGAATTACCAAAATACCCTTGGTTTATAAAATCACCAAAATACCCCTAGTTTGTAAAATTACTAAAATACCCTTGGTTTACAAAATTACCAAAATACCCCTGGTTTGTAAAATTACTAAAATACCCTTTGTTTATAAAATTACCAAAATACCCTTGTAGGGTAGAATTACCATTTGCCCCTAGGGTGTTAAATGACTATTTTGCCCTTGTGGGCAAGTGGTGACTTGGACAAGGTGATATAGACAACTTTGGAGGAGCAATGAGGCTTGGAGTATCGACTTGGATAAGCTTGAATCGTATTATTGGACCCCTGTGAAGGTAAGCAACTTATGGTCAATAAGGGTTCTTTGGTAGAATAAGGTAGGGTGAATTTTGAGTTTGTTAAGCATAACTTGTATGCTAAAAATGGTGATGAATAATTGTAGGACATCGTAAGGGATCTCGAGAGCGATCGTCATGAAATGTGTGTACCAACACCCTTCTTTAGTTCAATTCGGCAAAAAGTCGAAATGTCAAATTCGCATTTCATGGTCATATGAGTATCGAATGCTCTCAAGGCATAGAGTAATTGTTAGATCCGGCACCGCAAGGTGGTAAGCATGTTCGCGTGACGTTTTGGCGTATTTGGAAAAAGGGCTCGATGGGCCAAAATTGGGCCCAATGGGCTTCTGAGACCAATATGGGTAAGAGATGGGCAAATTAGCCTGTTAGGTAGATGGTGGAATCCAACTGCATAAAACTGATAAAAACTACTGATTTAGCTTGTGTAGTAGCGTAGATCACGAAATTACCCCTAAAAAGCAAAATTACCGATATACCCTAAGGGTTTAAATTGGCTGAATTGCATGATTGATCAATGTTGTATTTTACATGATATGCTTTTATTAATATCTCATTGCATGGGGTTGGGGTATTAATGGAGGAAGTCTTGAAAGTGGTTCATCCACGTCTCGGAGGCTTTGCCTCAATCGATCGAATTTGAGGCGTTCTTCGCAAGCTGGTGTGTGAAATTTGGGTGGGTTGAGATATTCCCCACAAGGTGTGTAGGGTGATGCACGGGTAGTGTAGCGGTTGGTGGGTTGAGTAGTCTCCCGGATGGGCTTGCATTCATTATTCTTGTTGTTATTCATGTTCTCGAAGCGGGCCTATGGGCCATCTTGTTATGTAAAAGGGTTTAAGGCCTTGCTCATCAGATTCAAAAGGGCTTGACCTACTATGTACTGTTATCTGAATAGGGCTTAGGCCCAATGGGCTCGAGCTGATTTGGGCTTTGGATGGGTTTCTGTATACACTGAGTTTTCCCAAACTCACCCCCTTCCTCTTTCATCCTTACAGGTGAGCCCTAGAATTGGTGGCCTTGGAGCTGGGCGGGATTCAGAGTGGCCATGAAGATTGATTGACGATTTTAAATAAGTTTAGCCTTTAATTTGGATTATTTTATTTTATTATGCTTAAAGTTGTAATAAGGCCGCTATTTTTAATTAATTTTATTTTGGGGATTATTAAACTGGCTAGCACTAGGTTCGTTTTATAAAATCTACTTGTTTTTAAAAGATCACGATGACGCGCAAAGTTTCCATAAAGTAAATGTTTCCCAAGAAAAATAAATATTTTAAGCAAACGATTTGCAACCTTAATCATTTTCTTAAGTGGTCATAGTCAAACGGTTTTCTTAAAATTATACGAGATGTTAGAGTGTGGCAATGGCGGTGTGCATGTCTAGGATTGGATCCAAGAGAGCTTGGTACTTAGCGGTCCGACGGACTCACCTCCTCTTCTTCCCGGTTTCCTACACAGTGCGCACTTCCATTCACTTTAACTTACTTTTAAAAGTGTCTTTACAACACCAACTCAACTTTTCCAAACTAAGTGTTTTGAACGCATCAATGTGGCGCATCGATCCGGTCATAACATCCGGTAGGGTTTGGGGTGTTACACATCGGTTAAAGACTCTTAGAGCCATATGCCCAAATCGATGACCTCCCTAATTTTAGGGACTTTGGCTTTTCTTAACTTTGCAAAATAAGAACAGATCTGAGATGATACGTAATTACCCCTTACTCCCACTTGATTTCCACGCAATCTAGTGTAGATTTATCTATCAAACGATGGTAGAACTCGATTCCCCAAAGTCTCGAAGTTTCGGTTATAAGCCCCCAAATCTATGGTTTTTGGCTTTTGTGTGATGAAGAAGATGATAATGTGGGCTACAACCTTGAAGTAGAATTGCGGTCGAGATCTAGGATTAAGAAAAGATAATTGCAAATTAATAAAACAAAAGAACATAGGAGAACACGGCTTTGAAGAAATTGGCACAAGCAATGATCACAGATTTCGGCTTTTATGGATTCGCAAAAGTATTGATGAATAGCGGGTATGATGAATAGTTTTGAAGAAGAAGAAAGAAAAATAGAAGAAGAGGAATATGGGAGGTGGTAGTTTTGACTAGAGAGGAAAAAGAGAGGAAAAACAACCCTAAGGTGTTAAAGCGAAGAAGAAAGCGGCACCACTCAATACCCTAAGTGCGAAATACTAACAACATAGCCCCCGCCGATTTTTCCTCTTCAATTCCCATAATTCGGCCAACTCTAGCCTCATCCAAATCCTTAAATCTCTCCCTTATCCTCCTTAATCCAAGCATTTAAACTGATCCAACTCTCCTTTAGCGTAATCCACCGAACTCCAACACTTACCCTCCCGCACTAAAAAATAAATGCATCTATTTGCCAACACAGAATCGATCCCTTGCCTTCCCAAAGCTCCACACGCCACTTTTCTAGGAGCCTAGTGGCGTCACCCTTGCCACTTAACCAAGGCTCTTTTGTGATGCAATTTACCCATCACTCCACTTAAGGCCACTTAGCCGTAACCCCTAACTCCTAAGTCTAAAATTCCAAAAATTCAACTGGTTTTGGCCAACTCATGGGCCTTTTATAAGCCCATTTACCTACTCAAAATACTAATTCCACATCCAAATACAAAATTTTAAAAGCTTTACAAAATATTGAAAATCGCGAATAAACCCGAAAATCGGGATGTTACAACTCTACCCTCCTTAAAGAAATTTCGACCTCGAAATTTTACCTTATCGAAACAGTTGAGGTATTGTTGCCGCATAGCCTCCTCGATCTCCCGGTAGCTTCCTCCTTGCCATGGTTTCTCCAAAGTACTTTCACTAGTGGAATTGATTTCCTTCTCAACATCTTGACGTCACGATCAAGTATTTGCATGAGTTCCTCTTGAAGGTTAAATCTGGTCAGTACTTCAATTTCAAAGAATCGGTATGATATGAGTTGGGTCGGATCGATACCGCCTCAACATGGATACATGAAAAACGTCGTGGATACGATGCAGTTCTGGTGGCAACTCTAGTGATAAGCCTTTGGTCCAACCCGCTTAACAACTTCGGTAAGGCCCAATAAACCGTGGGCTCAGTTTACCCTTCTTACCAAATCTCAAAATTTTCTTCCAAGGGGATACCTTCAAGAAAACCATATCCCCCACAGCGAACTCAATCTCTTTGCGCTTCAAATCCGCATACGACTTCTGTCTATCGGACGCCTCCTTTAACCGACCCTTATCGACTTAACCTTGCTTTCGATTATCGCCACCAATTCCGGTCCAAGCACTCGTCGTTCACCCAACTCTGTCCAACACGTCGGCGTCGACATCTTCGCCCATAAAGCGCTTCATATGGTGCCATCTGAATACTTGCTTGATAGTCTGTTATTGTACGCAAACTCCGCCAATGGTAAGTAGTCCTCCCAACTTCCACAAAATCGATGATACAACCTCTCAACATATCTTCGAACACGAATAACCCTTTCGATTGTCCATACATGCGTGGGTGAAAACGGTGCTAAAATCCAATCGTGTTCCCAACGCTTCTTGCAACTTCCGCCAAAACCGAGACGTAAACCTAGGGTCTCGATCGAGATTATTGACACGGCACCCCATGCAAATCGCACTACCTCCGCCACATATAGCTTAGCCAACTTTTGTAGTGAGTAGTCGACGCGACAGGTATGAAATGAGCGATTTTGTTAACCTATCCACAACTACCCACACGAATCTTTCTTGGTGGGTGTCAAAGGTAACCCACTCACAAAGTCCATTATTACTCTTTCCCACTTCCATAGTGGAATTTTCACTGGTTGTAGTAATCCCGACGCAAGCTTGGTGCTCACTTTAACTCGCCGGCACGCCGACATTTCCCAACAAATTCAGTCACCTCTCGTTTTAATCCCGCCACCAAGACACCTCTCGCAAGTCTCGGTATAACTTATTCCTCCGGGATGCATGGCACGAGTCCACCATGAGCCTCTTTAGAATTAAGCGCCTCAATTCGGGATCCTTTGGAATACAAACCCTTCCACGAAAACACGAACTCCTTCCTTTATTCAACCCAAAATCCTCGTTCTCACCACTCTTAACTTGTTGGGCCGAAGAGCTAATGAATCGTCCTTCAACTATTTTTCCTTAATCTGTTCGGTCCAAGTAGGCCTTACTTGCGATTTCGCCAACAAGCTTCCATCATCGAATAGACTTAATCGTATGCGAACAAGGCTCTCAAATCCGTAATAACCCTTCGACTCAATGCATCCGCCACCACATTAGCCTTTCTGGGTGGTACTCTATCGAACAGTCCTAGTCTTTAAGTAACTCCACCCACCTTCGTTGCTAAGGTTCAACTCATCCGAGTCAACAAATACTTTAAGCTCTTATGATCTGTGTATATGATGCACTTCTCCCCATATAAGTAATGTCTCCAAATTTTTAACGCAAAAATCATTGCTAGCTCCAAATCATGCGTAGGGTAATTCACCTCATGAGCCTTAAGTCGCCGTGATGCATAGCGACCACCTTGCCCTCTTGCATCAAGACGCAACCTAACCCCACATGCGACGATCGCTATATACGGTGAAGTCCTTCCCGACACCGTTGAATCAACACCGGCGCTTCGGTCAATACCTTTTTCAAGCGATCAAAAGCTTTTTGTTGTTTCTCGCCCGAGACAAATGGTACTCCTTTCCTTATGAGTTTTGTCAAGGCGCGCCATTACTGAGAAACCCTCCACAAACCTTCAGTAACTCGCCAACCCTAGGAAACTCCGAATTCGACATCGACCTAGGAGGCTTCCATTCCAGAATAGCTTCAATTTTACGAGGATCCACCTTAATCCCCTCGGCAGAGACCACATGCCCTAGGAAGGTTACCTCTTTCAACCAGAATTCACACTTGCTAAATTTCGCATAGAGCTCCTTCTCCCTTAACACTTGCAGCACAATATGGAGATGCTCATCATGCTTCGCCTCCGTTTCAGAGTATACCAAGATATCGTCGATAAAGACGACTACAAACCGATCCAAGTAAGGTTGGAATACTCGATTCATCAGATCCATAAAAGCTGCAGGTGCGTTCGTTAGCCCAAACGGCATGACCACAAACTCATAATGTCCATATCGAGTTCGAAATGCTGTCTTATGAATATCCCCTTCTTTTACCCTTAGCTGATGGTATCCGAAGCGAAGATCGATTTTGGAGAATACGAAGCTCCCTAAATTGATCGAACAGTCATCAATCTTTGGTAGTGGATACTTATTCTTAATCGTCGGTTTGTTCAACTGGCGATAATCGATGCACATGCGCATCGTTCCGTCCTTCTTCTTTACAAACAAGACCGGTGCTCCCCAAGGAGACACACTAGGCCTAATGAAGCCTCTATCTAATAGCTCTTGAATTTGAGCCTTGCCCACCAACTCCTTGGTGCCATCCTATAGGGTGCAATAGAGACCGGAGCTGTCCACGGTAACAAATCGATTCCAAACTCAACTTCCGATTGGGAGGTAATCCAGAAGCTCTTCCGGGAAAACATCCTGAAATTCCCTAACAGATTCGATGGTCTCCACAATCGGATCCTCGCCAACTTGACTTACCAAAGCCGATATGCCTCGCATCCCTTGCGCATCGGTTTCTCAACCCTCAACGCCGATACTATATTGGATAAGTAATCCTTCGTTCTCCAATGATCATAACCTCTTCATTATTGATGCTTCTTAACACCATCCTCTTAGTTGCACAATCCAAAGTTGCCTTATGCTTGGTCAACCAATCCATCCCTAGGATCAGATCAAATTCTTCAAACGGTAACTCCATCAAATCCCCACAGAAAACCTTGCCTTGAATCTCCAGAGGCACCTCCTTGAAGAGTTTCTCTACCTTAACCGAATGACCTAAAGGACTTATCACAGACACCCCACATACAGTCTCCTCGAAGTGCACGCCCAGTGCCCCAGAAATGTTATATGCCACATACGAATGGGTTGATCCCACATCAATCAGAGCAGTATAAGGTTTTTGAAGAAAACCCCTTGGCTGAATTTTTGAAGACCACCATGGCTAGGGTTTTGTTTAAGCTTTCCAAGCTCAATAGTAAGTCCGTTCTTGCCCCGTTTTTAATGATTTTCACGTTTTTGAAATCCTTGTAACATGATCTACCTATTTCTACCATTTATTTGAGTTATGATGAAGGTTTAGGGTTTGAACCATGTTATAAATTTGTGTATTTTGATGTTTAATGGTAGATTATGCATGTTTATGGTTGGAGAAACAACTTTTGCTAAGTGATTTTCAATGAAAATACTAAAAAGGACTAATTTGTAAAACTTATAAAATTTTTCATAAAAGTGTGATTTAGTGGAAATTGTGGGTTTTTATAGTGATGAAAGTGGTTCGGCTAGGCTTAAATTGAAAATAAATTTAATGAAAATTATTGTACAAGCCTAGGGTAAAAGTGTAAATATGATAAAATTTAGGGGCAAAAATGTAATTTTTTCCATAGTATGATAAAATTTAGTAATTAAATGTTTAAATAAACAAAATAAAAGCCAAATTTTGGCCATCTTCAACCCCTCGGCCGAAATTTTGAAGACCACCATGGCTAGGGTTTTGTTTAAGCTTTCCAAGGTCCATAGCAAGTCTGTTCTTGCCCCGTTTTTAATGATTTTCACGTTTTTTAAATTCTTGTAACATCATCTACCAATTTCTACCATTTATTTGAGTTATGATGAAGGTCTAGGGTTTGAACCATGTTATAAATTTGTGTATTTTGATGTTTAATGGTAGGTTATGCATGTTTATGGTTAGAGAAATAACTTTTGCTAAGTGATTTTCAATGAAAATGCTAAAAAGGACTAATTTGTAAAAGTTATAAAATTTGCCATAAAAGTGTGATTTATTGGAAATTGTGGGTTTTTATAGTTATGAAAGTGGTTCGGCTAGGCTTAAAGTGAAAATAAATTGAATGAAAATTATTTTACAATCGTAGCTTAAAAGTGTAAATAAGATAAAATTTAAGGGCAAAAATTTAATTTTTGCCGTAGTATGATAAAAATTAGTAATTAATGTTTAAATAAACAAAATAGAAGTCAAATTTTGGTCATCTTCAACCCCTCGGCCGAAATTTTGAAGACCACCATGGCTAGGGTTTTGTTTAAGCTTTCCAAGCTCCATAGTAAGTTCGTTCTTGCCCCGTTTTTAATGATTTTCACATTCTTGAAATCCTTGTAACATGATCTACCAATTTCTACCATTTATTTGAGTTATGATGAAGGTCTAGGGTTTGGACCATGTAATAAATTTGTGTATTTTGATGTTTAATGGTAGATTATGCATGTTTATGGTTGGAGAAACAACTTTGCTAAGTGATTTTCAATGAAAATGCTAAAAGGACTAATTTGCAAAAGTTATAAATTTTGTCATAAAGTGTGATTTAGTGGAAATTGTGGGTTTTATAGTTATGAAAGTGGATCGGCTAGGCTTAAATTGAAAATAAATTGAAAGAAAATTATTTTAAAAGCTTAGGGTAAAAGTGTAAATATCATAAAATTTAGGGGCAAAAATATAATTTTTCCATAGTATGATAAAATTTAGTAATTAAATGTTTAAATAAACAAAATAAAAGCCAAATTTTGGTCATCTTGAACCCCTCGGCCGAAATTTTGAAGACCACCATGGCTAGGGTTTTGTTTAAGCTTTCCAAGTTCCATAGTAAGTCCGTTCTTGCCCCGTTTTTAATGATTTTACGTTTTTGAAATCCTTGTAACATGATCTACCTATTTCTACCATTTATTTGAGTTATGATGGAGGTCTAGGGTTTGAACTATGTTATAAATTTGTGTATTTTGATGTTTAATGGTAGATTATGCATGTTTATGGTTAGAGAAACAACTTTTGCTAAGTGATTTTCAATGAAAATGCTAAAAAGGACTAATTTGTAAAAGTTATAAAATTTGTCATAAAAGTGTGATTTAGTGGAAATTGTGGGTTTTTATAGTTATGAAAGTGGTTCGGCTCGGCTTAAAGTGAAAATAAATTGAATGAAAATTATTTTACAAGCCTAGGGTAAAAGTGTAAATAAGATAAAATTTAGGGGCATAAATTTAATTTTTACCATAGTATGATAAAATTTAGTAATTACATGTTTAAATAAACAAAATAAAAGCCAAATTTTGGTCATCTTCAACCCCTCGGCCGAAATTTTGAAGACCACCATGGCTAGGATTTTGTTTAAGCTTTCCAAGGTCTATAGTAAGTCCGTTCTTGCCCCGTTTTTAATGATTTTCATGTTTTTGAAATCCTTGTAACATGATCTACCAATTTCTACCATTTATTTGAGTTATGATGAAGGTCTAAGGTTTGGACCATGTTATAAATTTGTGTATTTTGATGTTCAATGGTAGATTATGCATGTTTATGGTTGGAGAAACAACTTTTGCTAAGTGATTTTCAATGAAAATGCTAAAAAGGACTAATTTGCAAAAGTTATAAATTTTGAAATAAAGTGTGATTTAGTGGAAATTGTGGGTTTTTATATTTATGAAAGTGGATCGGCTAGGCTTAAATTGAAAATAAATTGAAAGAAAATTATTTTAAAAGCCTAGGGTAAAAGTGTAAATATGATAAAATTTAGGGCAAAATGTATTTTTCCATAGTATGATAAAATTTAGTAATTACATGTTTAAATAAACAAAATAAAAGCCAAATTTTGGTCATCTTCAATCCCTCGGCCGAAATTTTGAAGACCACCATGGCTAGGGTTTTGTTTAAGCTTTCCAAGCTCCATAGTAAGCCTATTCTTGCCCCGTTTTTAATGATTTTCACGTTTTTGAAATCCTTGTAACATGATCTACCTATTTCTACCATTTATTTGAGTTATGATGGAGGTCTAGGGTTTGAACTATGTTATAAATTTGTGTATTTTGATGTTTAATGGTAGATTATGCATGTTTATGGTTAGAGAAACAACTTTTGCCAAGTGATTTTCAATGAAAATGCTAAAAAGGACTAATTTGTAAAACTTATAAATTTGTCATAAAAGTGTGATTTAGTGGAAATTGTGGGTTTTTATAGTTATGAAAGTGGTTCGGCTAGGCTTAAAGTGAAATTAAATTGAACGAAAATTATTTTACAATCCTAGCTTAAAAGTGTAAATAAGATAAAATTTAGGGGCAAAAATTTAATTTTTGACGTAGTATGATAAAATTTAGTAATTAAATGTTTAAATAAACAAAATAAAAGCCAAATTTTGGTCGTCTTCAACCCCTCGGCCGAAATTTTGAAGACCACCATGGCTAGGGTTTTGGTTAAGCTTTCCAAGCTCCGTAGTAAGTTCGTTCTTGCCCCGATTTTAATGATTTTCACATTCTTGAAATCCTTGTAACATGATCTATCTCTTTCTCCCATTTATTTGACTTATGATGAAGGTCTAGGGTTTGATCCATGTTATAAATTTGTGAATTTTGATGTTTAATGGTAGATTATGCAAGTTTATGGTTTGAGAAACAACTTTTGCTAAGTTATTTTCAATGAAAATGCTAAAAAAGACTAATTTGTAAAAGTTATAAAATTTGTCATAAAAGTGTGATTTAGTGGAAATTGTGGGTTTTTATAGTTATGAAAGTGGTTCGGCTAGGCTTAAGGTGAAAATAAATTGAATGAAAATTATTTTACAATCCTTGCTTAAAAGTGTAAATAAGATAAAATTTGGGGGCCAAAATTTAATTTTTGCCGTAGTATGGTAAAATTTAGTAATTAAATGTTTAAATAAACAAAATAAAAGCCAAATTTTGGTCATCTTCAACCCCTCGGCCGAAATTTTGAAGACCACCATGGCTAGGGTTTTGTTTAAGCTTTCCAAGCTCCATAGTAAGTTCGTTCTTGCCCCGTTTTTAATGATTTTCACATTCTTGAAATCCTTGTAACATGATTTACCAATTTCTACCATTTATTTGAGTTATGATGAAGGTCTAGGGTTTGAACCATGTTATAAATTTGTGTATTTTGATGTTTAATGGTAGATTATGCATGTTTATGGTTAGAGAAACAACTTTTGCTAAGTGATTTTCAATGAAAATGCTAAAAAGGACTAATTTGTAAAAGTTATAAAATTTGCCATAAAAGTGTGATTTAATGGAAATTGTGGGTTTTTATAGTTATCAAAGTGGTTCGGCTCGGCTTAAAGTGAAAATAAATTGAATGAAAATTATTTGACAAGCCTAGGGTAAAAGTGTAAATAAGATAAAATTTAGGGGCATAAATTTAATTTTTACCAGAGTATGATAAAATTTAGTAATTACATGTTTAAATAAACAAAAGAAAAGCCAAATTTTGGTCATCTTCAACCCCTCGGCCGAAATTTTGAAGACCACCATGGCGAGGATTTGATTTAAGCTTTCCAAGGTCTATAGTAAGTCCGTTCTTGCCCCGTTTTTAATGATTTTCATGTTTTTGAAATCCTTGTAACATGATCTACCAATTTCTACCATTTATTTGAGTTATGATGAAGGTCTAGGGTTTGAACCATGCTATAAATTTGTGTATTTTGATGTTTAATGGTAGATTATACATGTTTATGGTTGGAGAAATAACTTTTGCTAAGTGATTTTCAATGAAAATGCTAAAAAGGACTAATTTGTAAAAGTTATAAATTTTGTCATAAAGTGTGATTTAGTGGAAATTGTGGGTTTTTATAGTTATGAAAGTGGATCGGCTAGGCTTAAATTGAAAATAAATTGAAAGAAAATTATTTTAAAAGCCTAGGGTAAAAGTGTAAATATGATAAAATTTAGGGCAAAATATAATTTTGCCATAGTATGATAAAATTTAGTAATTAAATGTTTAAATAAACAAAATAAAAGCAAAATTTTGGTCATCTTCAACCCCTCGTAGAAATTTTGAAGACCACCATGGCTAGGGTTTTGTTTAAGCTTTTCAAGCTCCATAGTAAGTCCTGTTTTGCCCGCTTTTAATGATTCTCAAATTTTTGAAATCCTTGTAACATGATCTACCTATTTCTACCATTTATTTGAGTTATGATGGAGGTCTAGGGTTTGAACTATGTTATAAATTTGTGTATTTTGATGTTTAATGGTAGATTATGCATGTTTATGGTTACTGAAACAACTTTTGCTAAGTGATTTTCAATGAAAATGCTAAAAGGACTAATTTGTAAAAGTTATAAATTTGTCATAAAAGTGTGATTTAGTGGAAATTGTGGGTTTTTATAGTTATGAAAGTGGTTCGGCTAGGCTCAAAGTGAAAATAAATTGAATGAAAATTATTTTACAATCCTAGCTTAAAAGTGTAAATATGATAAAATTTAGGGGCAAAAATTTAATTTTTGCCGTAGTATGATAAAAATTAGTAATTAATGTTTAAATAAACAAAATAGAAGCCAAATTTTGGTCATCTTCAACCCCTCGGCTGAAATTTTGAAGACCACCATGGCTAGGGTTTTGTTTAAGCTTTCCAAGCTCCATAGTAAGTTCGTTCTTGCCCCGTTTTTAATGATTTTCACATTCTTGAAATCCTTGTAATATGATCTACCTATTTCTACCATTTATTTGACTTATGATGAAGGTCTAGGGCTTGAACCATGTTATAAATTTGTGTATTTTGATGTTTAATTGTTGATTATGCATGTTTATGGTTGGAGAAACAACTTTTGCTAAGTTATTTTCAATGAAAATGCTAAAAAGGACTAATTTGTAAAAGTTATAAAATTTGTCATAAAAGTGTGATTTAGTGGAAATTGTGGGTTTTTATAGTTATGAAAGTGGTTCTGCTAGGCTTAAGGTGAAAATAAATTGAATGAAAATTATTTTAAAAGCCTAGGGGCAAAAGTGGAAACTGATAAAATTTAGGGGCAAAAATGTAATTTTTGCCATAGTATGATAAAATTTAGCAGTTAAATGTTTAAATAAACAAAATAAAAGAAAAATTTTGGTCATCTTCAACCCCTTGCCCGAATTTTTGAAGACCACCATGGCTAGGGTTTTGTTTAAGCTTTCCAAGCTCCATAGTAAGTCCGTTCTTGCCCCGTTTTTAATGATTTTCACGTTTTTGAAATCCTTGTAACATGATCTACCTATTTCTACCATTTATTTGAGTTATGATGAAGGTTTAGGGTTTGAACCATGTTATAAATTTGTGTATTTTGATGTTTAGTGGTAGATTATGCATGTTTATGGTTGGAGAAACAACTTTTGCTAAGTGATTTTCAATGAAAATACTAAAAAGGACTAATTTGTAAAACTTATAAAATTTTTCATAAAAGTGTGATTTAGTGGAAATTGTGGGTTTTTATAGTAATGAAAGTGGTTCGGCTAGGCTTAAATTGAAAATAAATTTAATGAAAATTATTGTACAAGCCTAGGGTAAAAGTGTAAATATGATAAAATTTAGGGGCAAAAATGTAATTTTTTCCATACTATGATAAAATTTAGTAATTAAATGTTTAAATAAACAAAATAAAAGCCAAATTTTGGCCATCTTAAACCCCTCGGCCGAAATTTTGAAGACCACCATGGCTAGGGTTTTGTTTAAGCTTTCCAAGGTCTATAGCAAGTCTGTTCTTGCTCCGTTTTTAATGATTTTCACGTTTTTTAAATCCTTGTAACATGATCTACCAATTTCTACCATTTATTTGAGTTATGATGAAGGTCTAGGGTTTGAACCATGTTATAAATTTGTGTATTTTGATGTTTAATGGTAGATTATGCATGTTTATGGTTAGAGAAACAACTTTTGCTAAGTGATTTTCAATGAAAATGCTAAAAAGGACTAATTTGTAAAAGTTATAAAATTTGCCATAAAAGTGTGATTTATTGAAATTGTGGGTTTTATAGTTATGAAAGTGGTTCTGCTCGGCTTAAAGTGAAAATAAATTGAATGAAAATTATTTGACAAGCCTAGGGTAAAAGTGTAAATAAGATAAAATTTAGGGGCATAAATTTAATTTTTACCGAGTATGATAAAATTTAGTAATTACATGTTTAAATAATCAAAAGAAAAGCCAAATTTTGGTCATCTTCAACCCTCGCCAAAATTTTGAAGACCACCATGGCTAGGATTTTATTTAAGCTTTCCAAGGTCTATAGTAAGTCCGTTTTGCCTGCTTTTAATGATTTTCATGTTTTGAAATCCTTGTAACATGATCTACCAATTTCTACCATTTATTTGAGTTATGATGAAGGTCTAGGGTTTGAACCATGTTATAAATTTGTGTATTTTGATGTTTAATGGTAGATTATGCATGTTTATGGTTGGAGAAACAACTTTTGCTAAGTGATTTTCAATGAAAATGCTAAAAAGGACTAATTTGTAAAAGTTATAAATTTTGTCGTAAAGTGTGATTTAGTGGAAATTGTGGGTTTTTATAGTTATGAAAGTGGATCGGCTAGGCTTAAATTGAAAATAAATTGAAAGAAAATTATTTTAAAAGCCTAGGGTAAAAGTGTAAATATGATAAAATTTAGGGGCAAAAATGTAATTTTTGCCATAGTATGATAAAATTTAGTATTTAAATGTTTAAATAAACAAAATAAAAGCAAAATTTTGGTCATCTTCAACCCCTCGGCCGAAATTTTGAAGACCACCATGGCTAGGGTTTTGTTTAAGCTTTTTAAGCTCCATAGTAAGTCTGTTCTTGCCCCACTTTTAATGATTCTCAAATTTTTGAAATCCTTGTAACATGATCTACCTATTTCTACCATTTATTTGAGTTATGATGGAGGTCTAGGGTTTGAACTATGTTATAAATTTGTGTATTTTGATGTTTAATGGTAGATTATGCATGTTTATGGTTAGAGAAACAACTTTTGCTAAGTGATTTTCAATGAAAATGCTAAAAAGGACTAATTTGTAAAAGTTATAAATTTGTCATAAAAGTGTGATTTAGTGGAAATTGTGGGTTTTTATAGTTATGAAAGTGGTTCGGCTAGGCTTAAAGTGAAAATAAATTTAATGAAAATTATTGTACAAGCCTAGGGTAAAAGTGGAAATATGATAAAATTTAGGGGCAAAAATATAATTTTTTCCATAGTATGATAAAATTTAGTAATTAAATGTTTAAATAAACAAAATAAAAGCCAAATTTTGGTCATCTTCAACCCCTCGGCCGAAATTTGGAAGACCACCATGGCTAGGGTTTTGTTTAAGCTTTCCAAGCTCCATAGTAAGTTTGTTCTTGCCCCGTTTTAAATGATTTTCACGTTTTTGAAATCCTTGTAACATGATCTACCTATTTCTACCATTTATTTGAGTTATGATGGAGGTCTAGAGTTTGAACTATGTTATAAATTTGTGTATTTTGATGTTTAAGGGTAGATTATGCATGTTTATGGTTAGAGAAACAACTTTTGCTAAGTGATTTTCAATGAAAATGCTAAAAAGGACTAATTTGTAAAAGTTATAAAATTTGCCATAAAAGTGTGATTTAGTGGAAATTGTGGGTTTTTATAGTTATGAAAGTGGTTCGGCTCGGCTTAAAGTGAAAATAAATTGAATGAAAATTATTTGACAAGCCTAGGGTAAAAGTGTAAATAAGATAAAATTTAGGGGCATAAATTTAATTTTTACCATAGTATGATAAAATTTAGTAATTACATGTTTAAATAAACAAAATAAAAGCAAAATTTTGGTCATCTTCAACCCCTCGGCCGAAAGTTTGAAGACCACCATAAGCTTTCCAAGCTCCATAGTAAGTCTGTTCTTACCCCGTTTTTAATGATTTTCACGTTTTTGAAATCCTTGTAACATGATCTACCTATTTCTACCATTTATTTGAGTTATGATGGAGGTCTAGGGTTTGAACCAGGTTATAAATTTGTGTATTTTGATGTCTAATGGTAGATTATGCATGTTTATGGTTGGAGAAACAAGTTTTGCTAAGTGATTTTCAATGAAAATGCTAAAAAGGACTAATTTGTAAAAGTTATAAAATTTGCCATAAAAGTGTGATTTAGTGGAAATTGTGGGTTTTTATAGTTATGAAAGTGGTTCGGCTCGGCTTAAAGTGAAAATAAATTGAATGAAAATTATTTGACAAGCCTAGGGTAAAAGTGTAAATAAGATAAAATTTAGGGGCATAAATTTAATTTTTACCATAGTATGATAAAATTTAGTAATTACATGTTTAAATAAACAAAATAAAAGCAAAATTTTGGTCATCTTCAACCCCTCGGCCGAAATTTTGAAGACCACCATGGCTAGGATTTTGTTTAAGCTTTCCAAGGTCTATAGTAAGTCCGTTCTTGCCCCGTTTTTAATGATTTTCATGTTTTTGAAATCCTTGTAACATGATCTACCAATTTCTACCATTTATTTGAGTTATGATGAAGGTCTAGGGTTTGGACCATGTTAAAAATTTGTGTATTTTGATGTTTAATGGTAGATTATGCATGTTTATGGTTGGAGAAACAACTTTTGCTAAGTTATTTTCAATGAAAATGCTAAAAAGGACTAATTTGTAAAACTTATAAATTTTGTCATAAAGTGTGATTTAGTGGAAATTGTGGGTTTTTATAGTTATGAAAGTGGATCGGCTAGGCTTAAATTGAAAATAAATTGAAAGAAAATTATTTTAAAAGCCTAGGGTAAAAGTGTAAATATGATAAAATTTAGGGGCAAAAAAGTATTTTTTCCATAGTATGATAAAATTTAGTAATTACATGTTTAAATAAACAAAATAAAAGCCAAATTTTGGTCATCTTCAACCCTACCGAAATTTTGAAGACCACCATGGCTAGGGTTTTGTTTAAGCTTTCCAAGCTCCATAGTAAGTCTGTTTTGCCCGCTTTTTAATGATTTTCACGTTTTGAAATCCTTGTAACATGATCTACCTATTTCTACCATTTATTTGAGTTATGATGGAGGTCTAGGGTTTGAACTATATTATAAATTTGTGTATTTTGATGTTTAATGGTAGATTATGCATGTTTATGGTTAGAGAAACAACTTTTGCTAAGTGATTTTCAATGAAAATGCTAAAAAGGACTAATTTGTAAAAGTTATAAATTTGTCATAAAAGTGTGATTTAGTGGAAATTGTGGGTTTTTATAGTTATGAAAGTGGTTCGGCTAGGCTTAAAGTGAAATTAAATTGAATGAAAATTATTTTACAATCCTAGCTTAAAAGTGTAAATAAGATAAAATTTAGGGGCAAAAATTTAATTTTTGACGTAGTATGATAAAATTTAGTAATTAAATGTTTAAATAAACAAAATAAAAGCCAAATTTTGGTCATCTTCAACCCCTCGGCCGAAATTTTGAAGACACCATGGCTAGGGTTTTGTTTAAGCTTTTCAAGCTCCATAGTAAGTCTGTTCTTGCCCCGCTTTTAATGATTCTCAAATTTTTGAAATCCTTGTAACATGATCTACCTATTTCTACCATTTATTTGAGTTATGATGAAGGTCTAGGGTTTGAACTATGTTATAAATTTGTGTATTTTGATGTTTAATGGTAGATTATGCATGTTTATGGTTAGAGAAACAACTTTTGCTAAGTGATTTTCAATGAAAATGCTAAAAAGGACTAATTTGTAAAAGTTATAAATTTTGTCATAAAGTGTGATTTAGTGGAAATTGTGGGTTTTTATAGTTATGAAAGTGGATCGGCTAGGCTTAAATTGAAAATAAATTGAAAGAAAATTATTTTAAAAGCCTAAGGTAAAAGTGTAAATATGATAAAATTTAGGGGCAAAAATATAATTTTTGCCATAGTATGATAAAATTTAGTAATTAAATGTTTAAATAAACAAAATAAAAGCAAAATTTTGGTCATCTTCAACCCCTCGGCCGAAATTTTGAAGACCACCATGGCTAGGGTTTTGTTTAAGCTTTTCAAGCTCCATAGTAAGTCTGTTCTTGCCCCGCTTTTAATGATTCTCAAATTTTTGAAATCCTTGTAACATGATCTACCTATTTCTACCATTTATTTGAGTTATGATGGAGGTCTAGGGTTTGAACTATGTTATAAATTTGTGTATTTTGATGTTTAATGGTAGATTATGCATGTTTATGGTTAGAGAAACAACTTTTGCTAAGTGATTTTCAATGAAAATGCTAAAAGGACTAATTTGTAAAAGTTATAAATTTGTCATAAAAGTGTGATTTAGTGGAAATTGTGGGTTTTATAGTTATGAAAGTGGTTCGGCTAGGCTCAAAGTGAAAATAAATTGAATGAAAATTATTTTACAATCCTAGCTTAAAAGTGTAGCGAAACTGATTTGGGCTTTGGATGGGTTTTACATATACAGGTTTTCCCAAACTCACCCTTCCTCTTTCATCCTCTGGTGAGCCTAGAATTGGTGGCCTTAGGTCAATGATTCAGAGGCCATGAAGATTGATTGACGATTTTAAATAAGTTTAGCCTTTAATTTGGATTATTTTATTTTATTATGCTTAAAGTTGTAATAAGGCCGCTATTTTTAATTAATTTTATTTTGGGGATTATTAAATGGCTAGCACTAGGGTTCGCTTTTATAAAATCTACTTGTTTTAAAAAGATCACGATGGCGCATAAAGTTCCATAAGTAAATGTTTCCCAAGAAAAATAAATATTTTAAGCAAACGATTTGCAACCTTAATCATTTCTTAAAACGGTCATAGTCAAACGGTTTCTTAAATTATCTGAGATGTTAGAGTGTGGCAATGGCGGTGTGCATGTCTAAGATTGGATCGAAGAGAGCTTGGTACCATGGTCCGCGGACTCACCTCCTCTTCTTCACGGTTTCCTACAAGTATGCCATCCTTCACTTTAACTTACTTTTAAAGTGTCTTTACAACACCAACTCAACTTTTCCAAACTAAGTGTTTTGAGCATCAATGTGGGCATGAGATCCGTCATAACATCCAGTGAGTTTGGGGTTACACATCGATTAAAGACTCTTAGAGCCATATGCCCAAATCGACAGCCTCCTAATTTTAAGGACTTTGGCTTTTCTTAACTTTGCAAAATAAGAACAGATCTGAGATGATCGTAATTACCCACCTCCCACTTGATTTCGCAATCTAATCTTGTAGATTTATCTATCAAGCGATGGTAGAACTCGATTCCCCAAAGTCTCGAAGTTTGGTTATAAGCCCCCAAATCTATGGTTTTTGCTTTTGTGTGATGAAGAAGATGATAATGTGGGCTACAACCTTGAAGTAAATGCGGTCGAGATCTAGGATTAAGAAAGATAATTGCAAATTAATAAAAACAAAAGAACATAGGAGAACCTGGCTTTGAAGAAATTGGCACAAGCAATCCACAGGATTTCGCTTTTATGGATTGCAAAAGTATTGATGAATAAAGTATGATGAATAGTTTGAAGAAGAAAGAAAAAAATAGAGAATATGGGGAGGTGGTTTCACTAGAGGAAAAAGAGAGGAAAACAACCCTAAGGTGTTAAAGCGGCACCACTCAATACCCTAAGTGCGAAATACTAACAACATAGCCCCCTGCCGATTTTCCCTCTTCAATTCCCATAATTGACCAACTCTAGCCTCATCCAAATCCCTTAAATCTCTCCCCATCCTCCTTAATCCAAGCATTTAAATGATCCAACTCTCTTTTAGAGAATCCACACAACTCCAACACTTACCCTCCT
Organism: Gossypium arboreum; assembly: GCF_025698485.1. Lineage (NCBI taxonomy): Eukaryota > Viridiplantae > Streptophyta > Magnoliopsida > Malvales > Malvaceae > Gossypium > Gossypium arboreum. The sequence continues at coordinate 57,598 of NW_026440335.1, forward strand.
GCTAAAAAATAAATGCATCTATTTGCCAACACAGTCGATCCCTTGCCTTCCCAAAGCTCCACCGCCACTTTTCTAGGAGCCTAGTGGCGTCACCACCTCCACTTAACCAAGGCTCTTTTGGTGATGCAATTTACATCACTCCACTTAAGGCCACTTGGCGAACCCCTAACTCCTAAGTCTAAAATTCCAAAAATTCAACCTGGTTTTGGCCAACTCATGGGCCTTTATAAGCCCATTACCTACTCAAAATACTAATTCCACATCCAAATACAAAATTTTAAAAGCTTTACAAAATATTGAAAATGTGAATAAACCAATCGGGATGTTACAACTCTACCCTCCTTAAAAATTTCGACCTCGAAATTTTATCGACAGTTGAGGTTATTGTTCTTGCATAGCCTCCTCATCTCCGGTAGCTTCCTCCTTGCCATGGTTTCTCCAAAGTACTTTCACTAGTGGAATTGATTTCCTTCTCAACATCTTGACGTCGATCAAGTATTTGCACGTTCCTCTTGAAGGTTAAATCTGGCACGCTTCAATTTCAAGACGGGTATGATATGAGTTGGGTGGATCGATACCGCCTCAACATGGATACATGAAAACGTCGTGGATACGATGCAGTTCTAAGTGGCAACTCTGGCTGATAAGCCAGCGGTCCAACCGGCAACAACTTCAGAGTGAGCCCAATAAACGTGGGCTCCGACATTCTACCGTCTCAAAATTTTCTTCGAGGGATACCAAGAAAACCATATCCCCACATGAACTCAATCTCTTGCGCTTCAAATCCGCATCGACTTACATCTATCGGACGCCTCCTTTAAACCCCTTATCGACAACCTTGCTTTCGATTATCCGCCACAATTCGGTCCAAGCACTCGTCGTTCACCCAACTCATCCAACGCTGCGACGTGTCGACATCTTAGCCCATAAAGCGCTTCATATGGTGCCATCGAATACTTGCTTGATAGCACATTGTCATAAACTCCGCCAATGGTAAGTAGTCCTCCCAACTTCCACAAAATCGATGATACAACCTCTCAACATATCTTCGAACACGAATAACCCTTTCTGTCATCCATGCATGGGTGAAAAGCGGTGCTAAAATCCAATCGTGTTCTAACGCTTCTTAACTTCATAAAACCGAGGCGTAAACCTAGGGTCTCGATCGGAGATTATTGACACCGGCACCCCATGCAATTAGCACTACCTCGCCACATATAGCTTAGCCTTTTTGTAGTAGTAGTCGATGCGACAGTATGAAATGAAGCGATTTGTTAACCTATCCACAACTACCCACACGAATCTTTCTTGGTGGGTGTCAAAAGGTACCCTCACAAAGTCCATTATTACTCTTTCCCACTTCCAGTGGAATTTTCACTGGTTGTAGTAATCCGTGGCGATTGGTTTTCGTATAACCTGCACGCGTCGACATTTCCCAACAAATTCAGTCACCTCTCGTTTAATCGGGCCACGATTACCTCTCGCAAAGTCTCGGTATAACTTATTCCCTCCGGGATGCATGCTGAGAGTCCACCATGAGCCTCTTTAGAATTAACGCCTCAATTGAGGATCCTTTGGAATACAAACCCTTCCACAAAACGAACTCCTTCTTTGTTCAACCCAAAATCCTCGTTCTCCACACTCTAAACTTGCTGGCCGAAGAGCTAATGAATCGTCCTTCAACTATTTTTCCTTAATCATTCAGTCCAAGTAGGCCTTACTTGCGTTCAACAAGCTTCCATCATCGAATAGACTTAATCGATGGAACAAGGCTCTCAAATCCGTAACAACCCTTGACTCAATGCATCCGCCACCACATTAGCCTTTCTGGGTGGTACTCTATAACGATCTAGTCTTTAGTAACTCCACCCACCTTCGTTGCCTAAGGTTCAACTCCTTCCGAGTCAACAAATACTTTAAGCTCTTATGATGCGTATGATGCACTTCTCCCCATATAAGTAATGTCTCCAAATTTTTAACATAAAAATCACATTGCTAGCTCCAAATCATGCGTAGGTAATTCACCTCATGAGCCTTAGTGTGTTGATGCATAGCGACCACCTTGCCCTCTTACATCAGTCGCAACCTAACCCCACTGCGCACGCCTCTGATGAGAAGTCCTTCCCGCACGAGACAAGTTGAATCAGGCGCCCGGTCAATACCTTTTCAATGATCAAAAGCTTTTTGTTTCTCGGTCAGACAAATGGTACTCCTTTCCTTATGAGTTTTGTCAAGAAAGGCGCCATTCTGAAAACCCTCCACAAACCTTCTCAATAACACCGCCAACCTAGGAAACTCGAATTTACATCGACCTAGGAGGCTTCCATTCCAGAATAGCTTCAATTTCGAGGATCCACCTTAATCCCTCGGCGAGAACCATGCCCTAGGAAGGTTACCTCTTTCAACCGAATTCACACTTGCTAAATTTCGCATAGAGCTCCTTCTCCTTAACACTTGCAGCATATGGAGATGCTCATCATGCGCCTCCGTTTGAGTATACCAAGATATCGCCGATAAAGACGACTACAAACCGATCCAAGTAAGGTTGGAATACTCGATTCATCGGATCCATAAAAGCTGCGTGTTCGTTAGCCCAAGCGGCATGACCACAAACTCATAATGTCCATATCGAGTTCGAAATCTTGTCTTATGAATATCCTTCTTTTACCCTTAGTGATGGTATCCGAAGAAGATCGATTTTGGAGAATACGAAGCTCCCAAATGATCGAACAGGTCATCAATCTTTGGTAGTGGATACTTATTCTTAATCGTCCGGTTTGTTCAATGGCGATAATCGTCTATCATATCGTTCGTCCTTCTTCTTTACAAACAGACCGGTGCTCCCAAGGAGACACACTAGGCTAATGAAGCCTCTATCTAATAGCTCTTGAATTTGAGCCTTGATTCCACCAACTCCTTGATTGCCATCCTATAGGTGCAATAGACCTGGGCTGTCACAGTAACATCGATTCCAAACTCAACTTCCGATTGGGAGGTAATCCAGAAGCTCTTGGAAAACATCCTGAAATTCTCAGTGGCGGGTCTCCAGAGTCGGATCCTCGTTTCAACTTGACTTACCAAAGCCGGATATGCCTCGCATCCCTTAGCATCGGTTTCTCAACCCTCAACGCCGATATATATTGGATAAGTAATCCTTCGTTCTCCAATGATCATAACCTCTTCATATTGTGATTCTTAACACCATCCTCTTAGTTGCACAATCCAAAGTTGCCTTATGCTTGGTCAACCAATCCATCCTAGGATCAGATCAAATTCTTCAAGCAGTAACTCCATCAAATCCCACAAGAAAACCTTGCCTTGAATCTCCGAGGCACCTCCTTGAAGAGTTTCTCTACCTTAACGAATGACCTAAAGGACTTATCACAGACACCCACATACAGTCTCCTCGAAATTTACCAGATGCCCAAATGTTATTATACATACGAATGGGTTGATCCCACATCAATCGGGCGATATAAGGTTTTTTGAAAACCCCTTGGCTGAATTTTGAAGACCACCATGGCTGAGGTTTTTGTTTAAGCTTTCCAAGCTCAATAGTAAGTCAGCGTTGCCCGCTTTTTAATGATTTACGTTTTTGAAATCCTTGTAACATGATCTACCTATTTCTACCATTTATTTGAGTTATGATGAAGGTTTAGGGTTTGAACCATGTTATAAATTTGTATTTTGATGTTTAATGGTAGATTATGCATGTTTATGGTTGGAGAAACAACTTTTGCTAAGTGATTTTCAATGAAAATACTAAAAAGGACTAATTTGTAAAACTTATAAAATTTTTCATAAAAGTGTGATTTAGTGGAAATTGTGGGTTTTTATAGTGATGAAAGTGGTTGACTGAGCTTAAATTGAAAATAAATTTAATGAAAATTATTGTACAAGCCTAGGGTAAAAGTGTAAATATGATAAAATTTAGGGGCAAAAATGTAATTTTTTCCATAGTATGATAAAATTTAGTAATTAAATGTTTAAATAAACAAAATAAAAGCCAAATTTTGGCCATCTTCAACCCCGGCCGAAATTTTGAAGACCACCATGGCTAGGGTTTTGTTTAAGCTTTCAAGGTCCATAGAAGTCTGTTCTTGCCCGCTTTTAATGATTTTCACGTTTTTTAAATTCTTGTAACATCATCTACCAATTTCTACCATTTATTTGAGTTATGATGAAGGTCTAGGGTTTGAACCATGTTATAAATTTGTGTATTTTGATGTTTAATGGTAGGTTATGCATGTTTATGGTTAGAGAAATAACTTTTTAAGTGATTTTCAATGAAAATGCTAAAAGGACTAATTGTAAAAGTTATAAAATTTGCCATAAAGTGTGATTTATTGGAAGGTTTTTATAGTTATGAAAGTGGTTATTAGGCTTAAAGTGAAAATAAATTGAATGAAAATTATTTTACAATGTAGCTTAAAAGTGTAAATAAGATAAAATTTAAGGGCAAAAATTTAATTTTTGCCCATATGATAAAAATTAGTAATTAATGTTTAAATAAACAAAATAAGTCAAATTTTGGTCATCTTCAACCCTCGGCGAAATTTTGAAGACCACCATGGCTGGGTTTTGTTTAAGCTTTCCAAGCTCCATAGTAAGTTCGTTCTTGCCCGTTTTAATGATTTTCACATTCTTGAAATCCTTGTAACATGATCTACCAATTTCTACCATTTATTTGAGTTATGATGAAGGTCTAGGGTTTGGACCATGTAATAAATTTGTGTATTTTGATGTTTAATGGTAGATTATGCATGTTTATGGTTGGAGAAACAACTTTTGCTAAGTGATTTTCAATGAAAATGCTAAAGGACTAATTTGCAAAAGTTATAATTTTGTCATAAAGTGTGATTTAGTGGAAATTGTGGGTTTATAGTTATGAAAGTGGATCGGCTAAGCTTAAATTGAAAATAAATTGAAAAAAAATTTTAAAAGCTTAGGGTAAAATGTAAATATCATAAAATTTAGGGGCAAAATATAATTTTCCATAGTATGATAAAATTTAGTAATTAAATGTTTAAATAAACAAAATAAAAGCCAAATTTTGGTCATCTTGAACCCTCGGCGAAATTTTGAAGACCACCATGGCTAGGGTTTTGTTTAAGCTTTCCAAGTTCCATAGTAAGTCCGTTCTTGCCAGTTTTTAATGATTTTCGTTTTGAAATCCTTGTAACATGATCTACCTATTTCTACCATTTATTTGAGTTATGATGGAGGTCTAGGGTTTGAACTATGTTATAAATTTGTATTTTGATGTTTAATGGTAGATTATGCATGTTTATGGTTAGAGAAACAACTTTTGCTAAGTGATTTTCAATGAAAATGCTAAAAGGACTAATTTGTAAAAGTTATAAAATTTGTCATAAAAGTGTGATTTAGTGGAAATTGTGGGTTTTATAGTTATGAAAGTGGTTGGCTCGGCTTAAAGTGAAAATAAATTGAATGAAAATTATTTTACAAGCCTAGGGTAAAAGTGTAAATAAGATAAAATTTAGGGGCATAAATTTAATTTTTACCATAGTATGATAAAATTTAGTAATTACATGTTTAAATAAACAAAATAAAAGCCAAATTTGGTCATCTTCAACCCCTAGCGAAATTTTGAAGACCACCATGGCTAGGATTTTGTTTAAGCTTTCCAAGGTCTATAATAAGTCCGTTCTTGCCTGTTTTTATGATTTTCATGTTTTGAAATCCTTGTAACATGATCTACCAATTTCTACCATTTATTTGAGTTATGATGAAGGTCTAAGGTTTGGACCATGTTATAAATTTGTGTATTTTGATGTTCAATGGTAGATTATGCATGTTTATGGTTGGAGAAACAACTTTTGCTAAGTGATTTTCAATGAAAATGCTAAAAAGGACTAATTTGCAAAAGTTATAAATTTTGAAATAAAGTGTGATTTAGTGGAAATTGTGGGTTTTTATATTTATGAAAGTGGATCGGCTAGGCTTAAATTGAAAATAAATTGAAAGAAAATTATTTTAAAAGCCTAGGGTAAAAGTGTAAATATGATAAAATTTAGGGGCAAAAATGTATTTTTTCCATAGTATGATAAAATTTAGTAATTACATGTTTAAATAAACAAAAAAAAGCCAAATTTTGGTCATCTTCAATCCCTAAAATTTTGAAGACCACCATGGCTAGGGTTTTGTTAAGCTTTCCAAGCTCCATAGTAAGCCTATTCTTGCCCCGTTTTAATGATTTTCGCGTTTTGAAATCCTTGTAACATGATCTACCTATTTCTACCATTTATTTGAGTTATGATGGAGGTCTAGGGTTTGAACTATTTATAAATTTGTGTATTTTGATGTTTAATGGTAGATTATGCATGTTTATGGTTAGAGAAACAACTTTTGCCAAGTGATTTTCAATGAAAATGCTAAAAAGACTAATTTGTAAAACTTATAAATTTGTCATAAAAGTGTGATTTAGTGGAAATTGTGGGTTTTATAGTTATGAAAGTGGTTCGGCTAGGCTTAAGTGAAATTAAATTGAACGAAAATTATTTTACAATCCTAGCTTAAAAGTGTAAATAAGATAAAATTTAGGGGCAAAAATTTAATTTTTGACGTAGTATGATAAAATTTAGTAATTAAATGTTTAAATAAACAAAATAAAAGCCAAATTTTGGTCGATCTTCAACCCTCGGCGAAATTTGAAGACCACATATGGCTAGGGTTTTGGTTAAGCTTTCCAAGCTCAGTAGTAAGTTCGTTTTGCCCGATTTTAATGATTTTCACATTCTTGAAATCCTTGTAACATGATCTATCTCTTTCTCCCATTTATTTGACTTATGATGAAGGTCTAGGTTTGATCCATGTTATAAATTTGTGAATTTTGATGTTTAATGGTAGATTATGCAAGTTTATGGTTTGAGAAACAACTTTTGCTAAGTTATTTTCAATGAAAATGCTAAAAGACTAATTTGTAAAAGTTATAAAATTTGTCATAAAAGTGTGATTTAGTGGAAATTGTGGGTTTTATAGTTATGAAAGTGGTTGGCTAAAAAGGTGAAAATAAATTGAATGAAAATTATTTTACAATCCTTGCTTAAAAGTGTAAATAAGATAAAATGGGGCAAAATTTAATTTTTTTCTTAGTATAATAAAATTTAGTAATTAAATGTTTAAATAAACAAAATAAAATAAATTTTGGTCATCTTCAACCCTCGGCGAAATTTTGAAGACCACCATGGCTAGGGTTTTGTTTAAGCTTTCCAAGCTCCATAGTAAGTTCGTTCTTGCCCGTTTTAATGATTTTCACATTCTTGAAATCCTTGTAACATGATTTACCAATTTCTACCATTTATTTGAGTTATGATGAAGGTCTAGGGTTTGAACCATGTTATAAATTTGTGTTTTTGATGTTTAATGGTAGATTATGCATGTTTATGGTTAGAAACAACTTTTGCTAAGTGATTTTCAATGAAAATGCTAAAAGGACTAATTGTAAAAGTTATAAAATTTGCCATAAAAGTGTGATTTAATGGAAATTGTGGGTTTTATAGTTATCAAAGTGGTTATTTCGGCAAGTGAAAATAAATTGAATGAAAATTATTTGACAAGCCTAGGGTAAAAGTGTAAATAAGATAAAATTTAGGGGCATAAATTTAATTTTACCGGTATGATAAAATTTAGTAATTACATGTTTAAATAAACAAAAGAAAAGCCAAATTTTGGTCATCTTCAACCCCTCGGCGAAATTTTGAAGACCACCATGGCAGGATTTGATTTAAGCTTTCCAAGGTCTATAGTAAGTCCGTTCTTCCAGATTTTAATGATTTTCATGTTTTGAAATCCTTGTAACATGATCTACCAATTTCTACCATTTATTTGAGTTATGATGAAGGTCTAGGGTTTGAACCATGCTATAAATTTGTGTATTTTGATGTTTAATGGTAGATTATACATGTTATGGTTGGAGAAATAACTTTTGCTAAGTGATTTTCAATGAAAATGCTAAAAAGGACTAATTTGTAAAAGTTATAAATTTTGTCATAAAGTGTGATTTAGTGGAAATTGTGGGTTTTATAGTTATGAAAGTGGATCGGCTAGGCTAAATTGAAAATAAATTGAAAGAAAATTATTTTAAAAGCCTAGGGTAAAAGTGTAAATATGATAAAATTTAGGGGCAAAAATATAATTTTTGCCATGGTAATAAAATTTAGTAATTAAATGTTTAAATAAACAAAATAAAAGCAAAATTTTGGTCATCTTCAACCCTCGGCCGAAATTTTGAAGACCACCATGGCTAGGGTTTGTTTAAGCTTTTCAAGCTCCATAGTAAGTCTGTTCTTGCCCGCTTTTAATGATTCTCAAATTTTTGAAATCCTTGTAACATGATCTACCTATTTCTACCATTTATTTGAGTTATGATGGAGGTCTAGGGTTTGAACTATGTTATAAATTTGTGTATTTTGATGTTTAATGGTAGATTATGCATGTTTATGTTCTGAAACAACTTTTGCTAAGTGATTTTCAATGAAAATGCTAAAAGGACTAATTTGTAAAAGTTATAAATTTGTCATAAAAGTGTGATTTAGTGGAAATTGTGGGTTTTATAGTTATGAAAGTGGTTCGGCTAGGCTCAAAGTGAAAATAAATTGAATGAAAATTATTTTACAATCCTAGCTTAAAGTGTAAATATGATAAAATTTAGGGCAAAATTTAATTTTTTAGTAGTATGATAAAAATTAGTAATTAATGTTTAAATAAACAAAATAAAGCCAAATTTTGGTCATCTTCAACCCCTCGGCTGAAATTTTGAAGACCACCATGGCTAGGGTTTTGTTTAAGCTTTCAAGCTCCATAGTAAGTTCGTTCTTGCCAGTTTTAAATGATTTTCACATTCTTGAAATCCTTGTAATATGATCTACCTATTTCTACCATTTATTTGACTTATGATGAAGGTCTAGGCTTGAACCATGTTATAAATTTGTGTATTTTGATGTTTAATTGTTGATTATGCATGTTTATGGTTGGAGAAACAACTTTTGCTAAGTTATTTTCAATGAAAATGCTAAAAAGGACTAATTTGTAAAAGTTATAAAATTTGTCATAAAAGTGTGATTTAGTGGAAATGGTTTTTATAGTTATGAAAGTGGTTCTGCTAGGCTTAAGTGAAAATAAATTGAATGAAAATTATTTTAAAGCCTAGGGCAAAAAGTGAAGCGATAAAATTTAGGGGCAAAATGTAATTTTGCCATAGTATGATAAAATTTAGCGATTAAATGTTTAAATAAACAAAATAAAAGAAAAATTTTGGTCATCTTCATTGTCTAGAATTTTGAAGACCACCATGGCTAGGGTTTTTGTTTAAGCTTTCAAGCTCCATAGTAAGTCCGTTCTTGCCCCGTTTTTAATGATTTTCACGTTTTTGAAATCCTTGTAACATGATCTACCTATTTCTACCATTTATTTGAGTTATGATGAAGGTTTAGGGTTTGAACCATGTTATAAATTTGTGTATTTTGATGTTTAGTGGTAGATTATGCATGTTTATGGTTGGAGAAACAACTTTTGCTAAGTGATTTTCAATGAAAATACTAAAAAGGACTAATTTGTAAAACTTATAAAATTTTTCATAAAAGTGTGATTTAGTGGAAATTGTGGGTTTTTATAGTTATGAAAGTGGTTCGGCTAGGCTTAAATTGAAAATAAATTTAATGAAAATTATTGTACAAGCCTAGGGTAAAAGTGTAAATATGATAAAATTTAGGGGCCAAAATGTAATTTTTTCCATACTATGATAAAATTTAGTAATTAAATGTTTAAATAAACAAAATAAAAAAAATTTTGGCCATCTTAAACCCCTAGGCCAATTTTGAAGACCACCATGGCTAGGGTTTGTTTAAGCTTTCCAAGGTCTATAGCAAATCATTCTTGCTCGTTTTAATGATTTTCACGTTTTTAAATCCTTGTAACATGATCTACCAATTTCTACCATTTATTTGAGTTATGATGAAGGTCTAGGGTTTGAACCATGTTATAAATTTGTGTATTTTGATGTTTAATGGTAGATTATGCATGTTTATGGTTAGAGAAACAACTTTTGCTAAGTGATTTTCAATGAAAATGCTAAAAGGACTAATTTGTAAAAGTTATAAAATTTGCCATAAAAGTGTGATTTATTGGAAATTGTGGGTTTTATAGTTATGAAAGTGGTTAGCTCGGCTTAAAGTGAAAATAAATTGAATGAAAATTATTTGACAAGCCTAGGGTAAAGTGTAAATAAGATAAAATTTAGGGCATAAATTTAATTTTTACGAGTATGATAAAATTTAGTAATTACATGTTTAAATAATCAAAAGAAAAGCCAAATTTTGGTCATCTTCAACCCCTCGCCAAAATTTTGAAGACCACCATGGCTAGGATTTTATTTAAGCTTTCAAGGTCTATAGTAAGTCAGTTCTTGCTTGCCTTTTTAATGATTTTCATGTTTTGAAATCCTTGTAACATGATCTACCAATTTCTACCATTTATTTGAGTTATGATGAAGGTCTAGGTTTGAACCATGTTATAAATTTGTGTATTTTGATGTTTAATGGTAGATTATGCATGTTTATGGTTGGAGAAACAACTTTTGCTAAGTGATTTTCAATGAAAATGCTAAAAAGGACTAATTTGTAAAAGTTATAAATTTTGTAGTAAAGTGTGATTTAGTGGAAATTGTGGGTTTTATAGTTATGAAAGTGGATGGCTAGGCAAATTGAAAATAAATTGAAAGAAAATTATTTTAAAAGCCTAGGGTAAAAGTGTAAATATGATAAAATTTAGGGGCAAAATGTAATTTTGCCATAGTATGATAAAATTTAGTATTTAAATGTTTAAATAAACAAAATAAAAGCAATTTTGGTCATCTTCAACCCCTCGAAATTTTGAAGACCACCATGGCTAGGGTTTTGTTTAAGCTTTTAAGCTCCATAGTAAGTCTTCTTGCCCCACTTTTAATGATTCTCAAATTTTTGAAATCCTTGTAACATGATCTACCTATTTCTACCATTTATTTGAGTTATGATGGAGGTCTAGGGTTTGAACTATGTTATAAATTTGTGTATTTTGATGTTTAATGGTAGATTATGCATGTTTATGGTTAGAGAAACAACTTTTGCTAAGTGATTTTCAATGAAAATGCTAAAAGGACTAATTTGTAAAAGTTATAAATTTGTCATAAAAGTGTGATTTGAAAATTGTGGGTTTTATAGTTATGAAAGTGGTTCGCTAGGCTTAAGTGAAAATAAATTTAATGAAAATTATTGTACAAGCCTAGGGTAAAGTGGAAATATGATAATAAAAGGGGGCAAAATATAATTTTTCCATAGTATGATAAAATTTAGTAATTAAATGTTTAAATAAACAAAATAAAAGCCAAATTTTGTCATCTTCAACCTCGGCCGAAATTTGGAAGACCACCATGGCTAGGGTTTTGTTTAAGCTTTCCAAGCTCCATAGTAAGTTTGTTCTTGCGCTTTTAAATGATTTTCGTTTTTGAAATCCTTGTAACATGATCTACCTATTTCTACCATTTATTTGAGTTATGATGGAGGTCTAGAGTTTGAACTATGTTATAAATTTGTGTATTTTGATGTTTAAGGGTAGATTATGCATGTTTATGGTTGAGAAACAACTTTTGCTAAGTGATTTTCAATGAAAATGCTAAAAGGACTAATTTGTAAAGTTATAAAATTTGCCATAAAAGTGTGATTTAGTGGTTGTGGGTTTTATAGTTATGAAAGTGGTTGGCTAAGCAAAAGTGAAAATAAATTGAATGAAAATTATTTGACAAGCCTAGGGTAAAAGTGTAAAATAAGATAAAATTTAGGGGCATAAATTTAATTTTTACCATAGTATGATAAAATTTAGTAATTACATGTTTAAATAAACAAAATAAAGCCAAATTTTGGTCATCTTCAACCCTCGGCGAAATTTTGAAGACCACCATGGCTAGGATTTTGTTTAAGCTTTCCAAGGTCTATAGTAAGTCAGTTCTTGCCGTTTTAATGATTTTCATGTTTTGAAATCCTTGTAACATGATCTACCAATATCTACCATTTATTTGAGTTATGATGAAGGTCTAGGGTTTGGTCCATGTTATAAATTTGTGTATTTTGATGTTTAATGGTAGATTATGCATGTTTATGGTTGGAGAAACAACTTTTGCTAAGTGATTTTCAATGAAAATGCTAAAAAGGACTAATTTGTAAAAGTTATAAATTTTGTCATAAAGTGTGATTTAGTGGAAATTGTGGGTTTTTATAGTTATGAAAGTGGATCGGCTAGGCTTAAATTGAAAATAAATTGAAAGAAAATTATTTTAAAAGCCTAGGGTAAAAGTGTAAATATGATAAAATTTAGGGGCAAAAATGTAATTTTTTCCATAGTATGATAAAATTTAGTAATTAAATGTTTAAATAAACAAAATAAAAGCCAAATTTTGGTCATCTTCAACCCTCGGCGAAATTTTGAAGACCACCATGGCTAGGGTTTTGTTTAAGCTTTCCAAGCTCCATAGTAAGTCTGTTCTTGCCCGATTTTAATGATTTTCACGTTTTGAAATCCTTGTAACATGATCTACCTATTTCTACCATTTATTTGAGTTATGATGGAGGTCTAGGGTTTGAACTATGTTATAAATTTGTGTATTTTGATGTTTAATGGTAGATTATGCATGTTTATGGTTGAGAAACAACTTTTGCTAAGTGATTTTCAATGAAAATGCTAAAAGGACTAATTTGTAAAAGTTATAAATTTGTCATAAAAGTGTGATTTAGTGGAAATTGTGGGTTTTATAGTTATGAAAGTGGTTCGCTAGGCTTAAAGTGAAATTAAATTGAATGAAAATTATTTTACAATCCTAGCTTAAAAGTGTAAATAAGATAAAATTTAGGGCAAAATTTAATTTTTGCGTAGTATGATAAAATTTAGTAATTAAATGTTTAAATAAACAAAATAAAAGCCAAATTTTGGTCATCTTCAACCCCTCGGCGAAATTTTGAAGACCACCATGGCTAGGGTTTTGTTTAAGCTTTCAAGCTCCATAGTAAGTCGTTCTTGCCCAGCTTTTAATGATTCTCAAATTTTTAAATCCTTGTAACATGATCTACCTATTTCTACCATTTATTTGAGTTATGATGAAGGTCTAGGGTTTGAACTATGTTATAAATTTGTGTATTTTGATGTTTAATGGTAGATTATGCATGTTTATGGTTAGAGAAACAACTTTTGCTAAGTGATTTTCAATGAAAATGCTAAAAGGACTAATTTGTAAAAGTTATAAATTTTGTCATAAAAGTGTGATTTAGTGGAAATTGTGGGTTTTATAGTTATGAAAGTGGTTCGGCTGAGCTTAAGGTGAAAATAAATTGAATGAAAATTATTTTAAAAGCCTATGGGCAAAAGTGTAAAATGATAAAATTTATGGGCAAAATGTAATTTTTGATGTAGTATGATAAAATTAGTAATTAATGTTTAAATAAACAAAATAAAGCCAAATTTTGGTCATCTTCAACCCCTCGGCGAAATTTTGAAGACCACCATGGCTAGGGTTTTGTTTAAGCTTTCAAGCTCATAGTAGTTGTTCTTGCCGTTTTAATGATTTTCACTTCCTTGAAATT